>NW_021539338.1:0-799 GCF_001605985.2 Dendrobium catenatum | reverse complement strand
GTTTGGGAATTTTTTAGAATTTTTAATTATTATTAATTATTTATTTTAATTAAATATTGGTTTTCAATTAAAATTCAATTAAGACTTGATTTGATGTCTGATAAAGGGGGTTTTAATTTTAATTGATTAAGGACTTAAATTTGGTCAGCTAGAGGTCTTGTTTGTATTTTTTGTATTTAAACTTGATTTATTGAAATTTCTGGAAATTTTAAAGCTCAATTAAAGGGTTAAGTTTGACTTGTTAAATTATCTGACCTAATGAACTCCAAATTGGATGAAATTTTAACCTAAGGTGTACAATGTCACTATGTTTAGTTTTATCAAGTTTCACCCCTATTGCATGTGTGTAGAATATCCTAGGATTTTTCTAAATTTTCTAGACCTTGTCCTTAATTATTTTCCCTAGGTTTATCTACTGTTCAAATGGGCTTGCAATTTGGTGTGTCTATCCCTTATGCAAACACATTCACATCACAGAAAATTCACAGCAAAACATTAAGAACCTAAAGAGTTATGAATTTTCAAACTTTAGGGTCCAAAATGGACCCTTTACCTTGCAAATTCACATCACAGAAGTCCATTAGGTATCTGATCCTAAACAAATTAGTAAACATGCCTAAGATACCCAATAATCATCCACCAAAATTTGGGCTCCAATGGATCACTGGATTGTGAGAAATTTGCAAAAAACATATTTCAAACAAATACAAATATCTCACAACTCAGAAATTTAATCAACCTGATTTTAATTTTATTAAATATTACGTAAAATTTCCTTTCCAACGAGCCCAAGAACTTT
>NW_021539337.1:0-224 GCF_001605985.2 Dendrobium catenatum | reverse complement strand
TAACAATCCAGATCGCTCCTAACTTATGGGTAATCTAATCGTTAATCAAATCACAACACAGAGTGCAGTAAAAATATATAAACCAACACACCAACATTTTACAACCAGCATGCAATAAAACTCGAGAAAAAGCTCGTCACAATGCAATAAAGAAAATAAACACCGGCCTGACCTAAATCTAGAGTCAGTTGTCCTAACAAACAATTCTAAATATGTGCAACAGG
>NW_021539336.1:0-360 GCF_001605985.2 Dendrobium catenatum | reverse complement strand
GTCCTTATTTAATATTAAAAGTAAGCTGTTTTTAAAATTGAGCCTGTATTTGGTCAAATGCGGGAGTTAATGAAAGCGAAGATGACTTGTTAATGGAGCCCACAAGCATGATCATCACTAGCCGTCTGATGTGGATTGGAAGATTATGATTTATGTTGACCAAAAATGAGGTCCATGTCAATCGGGCCCATTAATTTATTAAAGAAAATTTTAAAAAATATTTGAATGGGCTATGCCCACAATTTACCAAAATAATAATTGTTATAATAATAAATGAGAAAGAATGTATTTTACTATTTTGAGATAAATATAATATATAAATAACTAAAATTATATTTATTTAAAATAAAATTGAATAAT
>NW_021539335.1:0-238 GCF_001605985.2 Dendrobium catenatum | reverse complement strand
TTTTGTACCTCATACAGATTGGGCATCTTTCCACGTACCTAATAACGTCTCTCCGGAGGTGTGGCCAAAAAAATCGATCTTGCAGTTGTGATAGAGTTTTGTCTTGCCCAGCATGGGCTGCTAACCCCCCACTTTGCACTTCTTGGATGATCAGCTGCCGCCAAGAGGAGCTCGGTATGCACAACAGGTTCCCTTTAAACAAGAATCCGTGTCTAACAGTGTAGTCTTCAGAGGGTTC
>NW_021539334.1:0-220 GCF_001605985.2 Dendrobium catenatum | reverse complement strand
TTAAGCACACACCATTCCCTACTCTCAATTAGCATTTTAAAATTAAATTTTATTTTTGAAATTGTTAAATACCAAAAATAAGAAAATTAGTTTTTAATGTAAGAGTTCTAAATTTGCTTCTAAAAGTCTTCCCAAACCTAATGGAAACCTTCAAGCTCAAAAATTCTATGATTAGGAAAAAATCCTAATTTCCAAACCAAAAATTTCTTCACAAAAATGC
>NW_021539333.1:0-1446 GCF_001605985.2 Dendrobium catenatum | reverse complement strand
CCCTTAGTTAGTATACCCGGATAACTCTAAGGATCTCAAGTTTTCTCTAAACTCGAAAATTTTTCTAATAGGTTAATAAAATCCTTAACAAACCCTTTAAAATCAGTAAACAATCCTTTTTATATTTATCAATTCCTTAATTACAACAAATTTGAAGTAACTTAATCAACCCTGATTGCTATTGGTAACCCAGGCCTACGAGGCTATCAATTTAGCCCTAAGGAAGGTGAAATAAACTTCACGGCCTCGGTGTGAAACAAATGTAGCAATCAATTAACTTTTAAGATATATTTAATTAAAATTCCTAATCCACTAATATTTAAAGTTTAACCTAAATCCCCCTTTTAAGCTTCAACAAACTCAGAATCTTAGACAACCTTCATTAATCACCCGACTTAGGATCTACCCCTGCCACACGACCTTCTACACACACTTTAGATGATGTGCTAGGACAACCAACTCTAAATCTAGGTTAGGCCGGTGTTTATTTTACTACTGTATGTTAGGTTTTTCGTAGTTTTCACTGCATGTTGTTGATGAAATTGCTTTGCTGTGTCTGCTTACTTTTTCTGCACTCTGTGGATGGATTGATGTGTTTGGCGATTAGATTACCCTTAGGTTAGGTACGATCTGGATGTTCACACAGTTTTCTGTAGGTGTCCACGCTCATGCAGGGCAATAAAAAGGGGGGGGGGTGGGGGGGCTAAATTCATAAAAATTCATAACTGTTATAAATTCTTTACACAGGTGCTTCAACTGCTAAAGCCCCCAAATAAAAGGAGTGTGGCCAGTGTGTTTACTTTTTTCTCTACATATATATAATTACTTGGGAATAACTACTTTATATATATATATATATATTAACTGCTTAGGATAACCCTACAAGTGAGTCTAGATTTTTATTTTTTTTTATTTAATTGTAATTTGTGCAATTGTCAAGTGTTGTGAAAGTTAATTTTGAGTTGGGATACATAGGTCCAAAGCTTGGGAAGTATTCCTTTTCCATTTGGAAATTAAAATTTGGATCATACTTTTTCTATACCTAAAGAAGAAAGAGTGGCCTTCCCCTTAAAAGGGAAGTGCCCTCTTATCCATTTGGGTAGTTTACCACGAAGAATCCAAGGGGTTTGAAGAAAAGAAATCCAAAGAAGAACAAGACTGAAGACTTGAAGATTGAGAGTATCCCACTCAAAATAACTTGCGTCATTATTAGGCTTAGAATCTGGGTTGTTGTCAGTGGTGCCCGACCACTCTACTTTCTGCAAGACCCTGGTTTGTAATATGCAAGACAATTCTGCCTATGGACATTTATTAATTAGTTAATTTATATTTGATGTGTTGAATTGATTGTCTTTATGATTACCTACTTTTCTTAATTTTTTGGTGATTGTGTGCCGCTTTTGTTTTCACCTGGATACGTGAGACTCGTGAGGGGGTGAAAGTTTT
>NW_021539332.1:0-281 GCF_001605985.2 Dendrobium catenatum | reverse complement strand
GCTGGAAATTATGAATTGGATGTTTTATCAAATAAGATTGCACAAATTTTAGCAATTTCTAAGAAGTTGAATACAATACTAACAAATTCTAGAATAGGAACTAATACCTCAAGGGATAAAAATTTAATTGAAGATAATAATATGCAAGGGTAGAACATTTAAACGTAATGAGATGAGAAAAAAATCCCTATTTAAATACATATAATCTAGGTTGAAAGAATTATCTTAATTTTAATTGGTCAAATACTATAGGTAATAGTAATCAATGGAATAATGGGCAG
>NW_021539331.1:0-2464 GCF_001605985.2 Dendrobium catenatum | reverse complement strand
CAAACAGAGATTTGGCATCATCATGTACATATTTAGGCTCTCTGGTGGTGTCAATGATGGCCTCGGTGGTTGTGTCCGATACCGCAGCATTGCACCATACTTTAAAATTTTGCTCATTTCATTTATTTTCTTGCATAAACATAACTAAAAAATACATTTTCACTCATAAATTAAGTCATAAAATATAACATTATTTACACTTGTCAATAATTGTCCTGCTCCCCTAAGCCAACCTTAGAAAAGTCTCTTGAAATTGCTGTCGTGTAGAAGGTGGTACAAATTAAGCTTGAAATATATCAAATAACTCATCCCAGACAATCAGAGAATTTAATCTCTCTTGAAATTTCTCCTCTTGTTGGCCCATCCACCAGCACTGATCTGCCTTATCATCTAGTAAAAAAATTTATAAGGATACCTTCATCTCAAGAGGACATTACATCTCATCAAATATCTTCTTCATTCTCCTTAATCAATCCTTTGCTAGCGTGGACTCAAAAATACACTCAAACATGGAGGCTTCAATCTTAGAAACATCTATAAATGTCTATCAACCTCATCAGATCTCATAGCAAGAATCATGCTCTATGCTTCACCCATCATTTAGGCTATCAGAGTAGCAAATTATACAATTGTCTCAGAACTAACTATCAGTGCAGTACTATATATAAGAGCTGTTTGATTAGTACTCTACCTATCTATCATATCTAGGTATGATAGATTCATAATCACACATAATATGTATATATGCATATAAAATAAATAACAATGAACACCCATACAGACACAAAATTATCCCATAAGATGTGTAGATCAATTTATATAACTTTATTTTATGATCTATTCCAAAAATATTGCTCTCATACCATAAAAACATGTCACACCTCAATCCAACCATAATAGATCCCATCGTGTTGAGCTATGATCGGTTATTCCCACAATCTAATTTTGCAATTCTTCATATTTTCTTACAAATTTTACTTTAAATTAAACAATAGACTATAGAACTATTAAAACCTTCAAGTACTGAAAATAAACTCATCCATTATATTTCTTTCATTTTATCAAAATATATATCTACACTACAGTGCATGACTACATATAGAAACTACATAACTGAATAATAAATTAGCCATGAATGTACAAAAATAAGATATAGA
Source organism: Dendrobium catenatum (assembly GCF_001605985.2). NCBI lineage: Eukaryota > Viridiplantae > Streptophyta > Magnoliopsida > Asparagales > Orchidaceae > Dendrobium > Dendrobium catenatum. Next base: position 1,307 of record NW_021539331.1, on the reverse strand, counting down.
AATGCATATAACCTCAGATTTTATTTTGAGCTGCTAATCAAAGTCTCCTTTCTTTTCCTAGATCCTGAAATATTTTACTGATCTCAATTTTTAAATATTTTTTTCTTAAATATTTTACTGAATATTTAAAAGTAGTTAAATGTAATATAATAAATCACTGTCTGTATTAAGAAAGGAAATAAAAGCATATTAGTTCTCAAATTTATTTAAATAATGATACTGAGTAGATAACTATACTGAGGATATAAATTATGAACAATTTATAGCATAAAATACGTAGTTCTTGTTACATATCCCGGTCCCAAACATAATCTCAAAGAAATCAGCCCCTTGTGTCTCCTTTTTGTGTTTATAGGACCATAACTAGAGCTGTCAACATTTGACCCGACCCGAAAATGCTCGTAGATACTAGAACATGACTTATAGGCACAAGAATATGGTCTTATAGCCACCAAAATATGTCTTATAGGCACTCGAATATTATCTGACACAGACAAAATCTCAAACGATTATGTCCTCTTATAGCTCCCAACATATATTTTTTAATCATATAAATATATATCTCATCACATAAGCAAATATATTTTATCACATTGTAATAGTTAGAGCATAATGTAGCACATGTCAGAAGTGCACAGTGTTCTATAACAGTAGGCAACTAAACTTCATAGTAAGCAAATTTTCATAATGTGAGAACATAACCAAATTACAAATGATTGTGTAAAACACTATTTTAAGACATTTATTGTGCTACAACATTATTTTTTTGTGTCGATATTATTTTATGTTAAATTAAAATAACACATTCTAAACTATAATGTACAAAATTTTGAAAAAAAAAATATTCAAAATGTTTATAATCATGATTTCTATAACATAAAAAAAGTTATGCGGTGAAAGTTTTTCTATTGCAAAGTTTTACGCCTTTTTCGGTAACGTAAATATAAATTTAATCAAAAATTTTGATAAAAATTTATATATTTTAAAATTGTGATCGGCATAATGTGACATACCTCGATCTGAACAACTTTTCTAATATGGCCGATTGTTGAAAATGACCCGAAACGACTCAAAATGTAGTTTTTTTTCTCCAAATTCTCTTTCTCACTCTTACTCGGCTGGCTAAATTAATGGAATAGTGGAATTAAAATATATTTAATGAGTTCATAATGGCCTAGCAATGTGGCGCTAAAAAATATGAGAGCACAGTGTTGCAATGTCACTATTTGGCGCTTTGACTGAGTGCAAAAACGATGCGCTCTAACACCAGTGCCATTGTGTTCCAAAAGTTATATTATCATATTTTT
>NW_021539330.1:0-524 GCF_001605985.2 Dendrobium catenatum | reverse complement strand
TTAAAAATAGGAATTAACACACTCATTCTCCACTCATATGACATCATTTAGTCTTCAAAATAGTATTAAAAAGTTTAGTAAGCCAAGATATTCCTCAACTCCTAAGCATTTCAACACCTCTATTGGAATATCATCAGGTCTAACAACTTTTTCACTCTGCATTTTCTTTAAAGCCTCTATAAGTTCAGTTTTATTAATACGCCGATAAAAATAAAAATAAAATATTTTCATTTAGGGTGCTAAGGTCACTATATTCAATCTTATTTTCATAATTTTCATTAAAAAGTTTAGCAAAATATCTCATCCACCTTTGCTGAATATCATCTTCTAAAAAAAGTATTTTTTGATCTTACTCCTTAATACACTTCATTTGAACTAAATCCTTACTACTCCTATCTCTTTGCTTGTCTAACTTATACATATATCTTTCTCCCTCATTGGTATCTAATCTATTATATGAATCACTAAAAGCTAAGGTCTTTGCATCCCATATTGCTTTTTTAGATTCCTTACGAGCCTCTTTA
>NW_021539329.1:0-261 GCF_001605985.2 Dendrobium catenatum | reverse complement strand
TTAGTGTTTTTTAAAGCAACTTTTTAGCTCAAAAATTTTTTGAAATAGAATTTTTAGTACTAGAAAGCTGGTTTAAAAATCATTAAGAAAGCCGTCTCAAACGAAGTCTTAGTTATTTTGAGTGCTTTTAAAAGCAACTATTACAGGTGGCGGTGGTCACTATTGTTTTTTTCGATAACCATTGCCATCGTCATCATCTCATTAGCATGCTGGCGACCACCGCCACCAAATATAAATAAGCAAAAACATCACATATTTAAG
>NW_021539328.1:0-348 GCF_001605985.2 Dendrobium catenatum | reverse complement strand
TTATATTTAAATTTATTTAAACAATAGAATAGTATATAGCCTACTAAAAGGTTCTTGTTTAAGGTAGGTAACATTTTCACTATCTTAATTTTTAAAAATATAGAAATTTCTTTACTTTTGATTTAATTTATAACAACAACAACAACAACAAGCCTTTATCTCACTACGTGGGGTCGGCTACATGTATCGGGTCGGCTACATGTATCTTTTTTCTCCAATGTGTCCTATTAAAAGTCAAATTCTCGTTTAAATCTAATAAAGAATGATCATTTCTAATATTTTATAACCAAGTCTTTTTAGGTCTGCCTCTTTCTTTCTTAACATAAGTCAAATCTAATACCTCTACTT
>NW_021539327.1:0-247 GCF_001605985.2 Dendrobium catenatum | reverse complement strand
AAACATACATAAAAAAGATTACTTATCTCTACAACATCAATAATGTCAGGAAACTCGCACATTTGACTCCATTAAAATTTTTCATAATAATAATATAGTGTAAGAATTGTAAACCAACAATCACTTAAGAAGTTTTCTAAGGAAAATTATGTTGTGAAATTTTCTATTAAGGATTTACATATCAATTCTAATACATATAAATTTTTTTAATAATTTTAACGAGTGTATAAGTCATAGCTAGAGAATT
>NW_021539326.1:0-475 GCF_001605985.2 Dendrobium catenatum | reverse complement strand
CATTGAACTTAGGTGCTGTATTCAACACAGTAAGATCTGCAGTTTTAACAGAGAATAGAAATCCTGGAGGAAATCTGGAGGCCGATCCAATCCTTAATGTTTCTATTACTCCGAGCAACAAGTTTGAGCTGCTAAATGAATTACATGAAGATGGCATTGGTGAAGAGCTTCAAACAGAACAATTGATGAATGAAATAGAAGAAGGTGAAATTTCAGTAATGAAGGAAGGATGTCTTAAAAACATTGAGCCTGCTATTGCTCAAGGAATTATTGAAAGTAAAAGCGAATCACAGCTTGGTTTTAACAGCTCTATGAACAGGGAAAAATCTCACTCTCAGAAAATCAAGCTAGCCAAAGAAATAAAATTCCTGGGTCCTCTTAACTCAATGTCAAGACTAACAAGAAACAGTGCCAACAAGACCAAGGGTGGGAGAATCTCCCCATTCAAGTCTAAATGAATTACACCAGCTTTTGG
>NW_021539325.1:0-342 GCF_001605985.2 Dendrobium catenatum | reverse complement strand
CCAAGGACTAGGGATGATGATTAGAGAAGATGACTTTAATCCTTGCTTGGAACAACCTTTGTGAAACCCCACACAAACTCCTCCTCACAAGATCCTCTCTGTCTCCCTTTCTCTCTCTCTCTCCTCTAAGCTCTCTCCTATCAAAACAGTAGCAAAAGATACCCTCTTGGGTGAAACAAGATAGTTTATAAAGAAGAGCTTCGGAATAACTCTTAATTGCAACAAACTGACATTATCATCCAGGATGATCTGGAGATCATCCTTGAAAGTTCATCAGGGATGTTAAGCCCTAATAAACTAGCCTTAGGCTAACCAAGAGGGGGGTGAATTGGTATTTTACAA
>NW_021539324.1:0-285 GCF_001605985.2 Dendrobium catenatum | reverse complement strand
TATCTCTTAAGAAGATCCTCCAAAGATTTGCTGATGCATCCGGCCTCCACATTAATCCCACTAAAAGTTCCTTGCTTTTCTCTAAAGGCAATATTCTTGTGGAGACCATTTCCTCCTATCTTGGGATATCTCGGGTGGATGACTTTTTCACTTATCTGGGCCTTCCTATCTCCACCGCCAGACTGAATTATGCTCACTTCCAACCCCTCCTGAGTAGGATTTCTACTCTACTTGCGGGTTGGAAAGTAAAGTTTCTTTCTTTTGCAGGTCGTTTGCAATTCCTTA
>NW_021539323.1:0-887 GCF_001605985.2 Dendrobium catenatum | reverse complement strand
CTCACCACCATCTTATAGAATTTTCTCTTAAGTTTGATTGGAACTTTTCTATCGCACAACAAGCCCGATGCATCCCTCCACTTCAACCATCAAACTCGAATTCTACAGATGATATCTCCATCTATTTCACCATCACTCTGAACAATAGATCCAAGATATCTAAAGACTACTTTTTGTGATAAGACGAGCAGACTTCGAAGAATTGTTTTCTGTGATAAATGGTGGAAGACTACTTAAACTATTTTCTTTTGTCTGATGGAAGACTAGGAAACTTCGTTATTTTTTTATTTTTTATTATTTTTGTGGTGATAGATGGTGGAAGACTAGTTGTAGACTTTGAAAAAACTTTTTGTTTTGTTTTTTATAATGGATGGTGGAAGACTATTTGGAGACTTTGAAATTTTTTATTTCTATTTTTAATTTAGACATCTTAAAGGAGATTGAAGTCGTGATAATTGACACCTTAATGAAAATAAAACTTGCGATAATGGAGACTTCGAAAATAATTCCATAAAGATTGAAAAAGAGATGCTACAGCTTGAAAATTAGATATAAAATTAGAGTGAGAAAAATATGAATAAAAGGATATATATTAGGACTTCATCAACTAGTATTAATATTATGTGTTAGTTGGTTTTCACATAGGCTTATCAACCAACATCTTAATACACTACAGGAAAATCAACAAATACCGGCGGTCAAATAATCGCAGGAATTACCAACGGTTTAACTGGCCGGCTGTCTGACTGCTATTATTATTGCATTTATTTTATCATATATTTAATAGAATATGTCATAATTATATTTGAATTTTTCTAAATAATTTATATTACACATTTTTTTAAATGATGTTATGATATGCAGTATATATTTTTCTATTATTACTA
>NW_021539322.1:0-571 GCF_001605985.2 Dendrobium catenatum | reverse complement strand
TCGATCCAATCTTGAATCGATGCCAATGAAAGAATCACTAACCTTCACAGAAGCCAATCCAAATTTAGAAGCTCCAAGATTCATGTCGCTAGGCCTTCCACGAACATCCTTCTTCGAATTTGCATTATCATCTACAATCACCTTCTTCCCTTTACCTTCAATCACCGGAAGACAAGACACAGGTCTCAATCCTTCTCTGATCACCACCCCATTACCGCTTCTACCACCTGCCCGAGCCGACATTGGGGGTCGCTGAGAAGCCATATGAACCGCCAATGTCGCCGATCAACATCCGGTGGCCGCGCCACCCGCTGCCGAGAAACGCGCGGGAACGAAAATTTTGAAATCGGGAACTTTCTCTCACTAGAAAACCATAATTTTCCGCCACCAAAAGCAAAATTCATAACCGATTAAAGGATGCTTGGAATTCCTTTAGTGCTAAGAAAGAAGCTTATATGATTTTTAATATGATATAACATAAAAGTGTTCCTCTTTTTTTTTTTTTTTGAAGAAAAAATAAATCCATTTATAACTAAAAGGAAAAGAGAAACCTACAAAGTACCTCCTATAG
>NW_021539321.1:0-208 GCF_001605985.2 Dendrobium catenatum | reverse complement strand
TTCTGAATTGTCTAGTCATTAATGCAATATCATCTTCCACTTTTAGTGCAACATTCTTCTCCTTTCGTTGTTCACCTGCATCAATCTTTCTTTGACTTACTCCTTGCTCATAAGCAATGAGTGAACCAAGAAGATTGTTAATATAATAAATGTTTAGATCTTTAAACTCTATAATTATAGTAATTTTAGCATCATAAGCAGTAGGTAA
>NW_021539320.1:0-542 GCF_001605985.2 Dendrobium catenatum | reverse complement strand
GTGATTTTGAAAATATAATAATTTTTCTCTACTCAGAAATTTATTTTAACATATAAAAATAGTGATTTAGTTTAACTAAAACTTCAAAATATTAGAAATGAAAATGTGAATTTTTGAATTTTTGCTCAATATGATTTTTAAATTCTAAAAATGTGAAATTTTGCTCAATATGATTTTTATTGTCTACCGTTAGGACATTTTGATATTTTTTGAATTAAGGTCAATTGTGCATTATTTATTGTAATATATTAGAAATGAATGTGGAGATGTAATTGAGATTAATATTATAGTGCTGTGAGAATAATGTGTGTAAAAGACAAGTAAAAATTAATTGATCCGTTGGTTGAAGTCTGATTATTCTATATAGGATGGTGGACTGACGATTTTTTTCTTTAAATATTATGGTTTGGTATTATCTTTATTGATTCACGTGATACATTGATTGTGAGTTATTAGGAGATGATTACCCTATTGATGGGTAAAGAGTAAGGGTGTCAATTCGGGTCAGCGGGTTGGGTTCGGGTCAAACCCAAATTGACCTG
>NW_021539319.1:0-442 GCF_001605985.2 Dendrobium catenatum | reverse complement strand
GAGTTAAATAAAAATCATGGTAAGTTAGTTGAAGAGCTTGATGCATTAAAAATATAACACACATCACTTGAATCAGATTTTAAGAAGTCTAAGGAGATAGAGAAAAATTTGAGGATTAAAAATGAAGTTTTAAACAACACTAATTTGAAAATTCAAAATGATTTGGAAGCATGTAAGAAAACTAGGATGACATCTACTTTTGATCAATTTCCAAAACCTAGGAAGAGGCATTATAACTCAAATCACTGAAAAAATCCCTTTCCTGGAGTTAGATGTTTTTCATGTGGCATGCTAGGACACATCTCACACACTTGCACGATTCACCATAGTACCCATTGGGTGTGGAGACCTAAGGTGCATGATCCACAGCATACCATACATGCATTGCATTCTTCTTTTCATAAAAAGGAACCCAAACCTGCTTGGGTTCCTAAATCTAACA
>NW_021539318.1:0-10262 GCF_001605985.2 Dendrobium catenatum | reverse complement strand
GAATGTCGGTGGTTCAAATTGGAATAGTCTTGCATTACAATAATAATATGAACCTTGTTGTTTAAGAAAGTATAATTCTGACAAATTTGATTCGTAATCAATATTAACATCGTTGATATTAGATGCTTCTATATATGTTTATTAGAACATAAAACATATTAATTATTAAGAATTATAAATTTAAAATAACATAATAAATTTAGGTTAGTAAAAAGAAACCTTAACAATTCGATGTCGACGACAAACGAGTAATTTCTAAATTAGAAAATTGTTTTTCTTTTTCTAGCAATATTAATATCACGTATTTTTTTTTCTTCAACAGAAATTTTAGCATATCATTGCCTTTGATAATATTTTTTCCTTTGAGCCCCATGTAAATATATCTATAAAAATTATAGCAATATTGATAGATTAAATGATTAAAAAATTTTGAAAAATAAATTAAATGAATGATACTAACATGCATTAAACAAAGATAAAATGAAAAAATAAATTAAAGTTTAATGAAATAAAATAAAAAAAATTAAGTAATTATTAAAATTGTTAATGGAACACAAAAAAATATATGCAATTAAAAAAATTGTGTAAGCTCTAAGCAATTGTTAAATGACAATAAATCCATCAATTCTTTGGATGGAAAATTAATCCACATAAATAGATTTTTAAAATAAGTAAAATTATTTGAATATAAGACAACCTCACAAATATTAACAATTTTTCATCTTGTTCACAAAGAGAAGTACGCAATCTACATCAACAATTAATGTATTAAAAAATAAAACCAATTATTTATCAAAGAATTAAATAAAAAAAATTCAATTATGATACTTTAACCTGAGGGCATGATTCATAACATTCCATATATGCATGAGTACAAGTTGTAACAACAACCAAAGTTTAATAAATTTGTACAAATGAATTAAATAATTTTTAACCTCAATGTAATTTGGATAAGCTCTCAAAATGATGAATAAAAAAAAGCTATATGAAATTGAAAAATACAAAATAGCAGAATTAGAATAATGCATTAGAGATCAATATATATTTTGCATAACCATTATGTACTTAAAATTGAAAAACTATAGAGATTAATAAAAATTTGATGAATGAACATATTATAATACAAGAAAATAGGTAAGTAGTGACCAACAAAATTGGTCGCTAAAAATGTTAATTTGGATGCTAAAGCAAATAGCGACCAAAAATATTTGGGTCGCTAATCTGTCGCAGTAGCCTCATTGCTGAGGCTTTTAGCGACCAATAATTAGTATTGGTCGCTATAATTGGACAAATTAACACCATTTTTTTGGAGTAATGATTTTATTTGGATATGTTTTTTTAATTTTAAAATTAATTTATTTAATTACATTTTCCCTTTAGCGACCAAATAAAAATTGGTCACAAAATATCAACCTAATAAATCACATGCCCCATTAATTTCATGAAGTTTTGATATATAATTATGATATATAAAGTTGTGATATTTAGTAAAAAAATTTATTATCTAGTTATTTTGCCTTAGTTATAACAATTAAGATCAATCCATCACTCCTTTATATTGCAATTAGTTAGATAAATTTCATAATAGAGAAATAACACATTTTATGAACTTGAGGTAACAATAATAAAAAGCATAGAATCCAAAAAAATTATATTCAATCTCAGTATCATTGTCAAGAATTTGCTAGGAGAAAATGAAAATTATATTTATTCATATGCTTTCATAAATACATCCATCAATTAACTTAAAAAATACGATCTCAGAAATCATTAATCATAAAATCTTAATGTTTACAAAATGATAACATCTAGTTAAAATAAAAATATTTCATTAACTTTTATGCAAATAAATATAAAATTACAAAATAAGCTCTATCAAAGGTAAATGACAACATCAATATATAATCACATTTAACAAAGCTGTCATTCAAAGAGAAAAGCACTCATCCTATCTATATCAAAAATCTTAAAGAAGCTGCTACTAAAAGGAATGCTATCCATAAGGACTTCATTTTCTTGGAACAACTCACTAGAAGGATGCAACAAGCTTAGCTCTGTTTCCTCTTCAACGGCTTTCAGATTTGACTTGCAGAAAGGAATTACCAAGTTAGATGCATATATATATTGTAGTTTTTTCAAAAAAGAAACTTTATGGGCTAGACAAATCTGTCACAAAACATCACAAACAATATCAAAGAAAATCATCATGAACAAATAAGATAGTTTCATCAAACACTCTTAAAGATGCTTCATTTAGGTGATGGACTTTACCTGTTGTTTGGATCATAATAGAAGCCATTAATGGAGTCATCACTACAGGAGAAGCACACATAGTAGAAACCAGCTATTATCAAACCACAATCTATTCCAACAGTAAAGAATGCTGTTAGGATTCTGAAGTATTGTTCACAGCTGTTTGATGCACACGGGTGCTGAAGGTGTGATCCCTTATCTTAGCTATCATTGAGAAAAACTTCCTCATGCAACTCTATTTTTTTACTGTGCCAAATGCCTCAAATTGACTTCATTATAACAAAGTACATAAGAAGTAATAAGAAATACTATCAAATAAGACATCTTTAGTACCTTCCATTAGTCCTTTTGGATGAGCAAACATAAAGAGCTGAAACACATAAGCACTTACAAATCAACAACATGCTTTATTTTTTTTGTTTTGCATACAAAATTCAACTAAAAGAGAAGGTGACATACCCATATATATATATATATTTGTATCTGCATACATTCTCCAATGGCCTCATTTAGCAGAATTTGTATATATAAATTGAAAAATTTGTATCTAAACTAAAACTTGAGTTGAATGAAGAACAAAGTTCAAACAAAACCTTACAATCTATACATCTTCCCATCATTTTTAAGCTCGCACAAAGTCATATAAACTAGCAGAAACAACTTCAAGCTCACTTCTGAGCTTTTGTTTCTGCAAATCAAAACCAAGGTGTACAAATAATTTCTTTACGAATTTAAATAAGCAAAATATTTCACATTCTAGAACTGTATTTTATGTGCACAATGCCCCCCTTAATGGTTAGTACCTCTCAATGTATAGTCAATTTATTGGTATTTGAAATGAGATTTAATGGAGTTGTCAGTGAGATGAGATTTAATGAAGTTAGAAAGTAATTTGTATGGCTTGTTTGCGTTTCATGACACTAACAGATTTTAATGGTAACGATCATGTGAGACACTATCCTTTCTCCTCCCTTCGAAACTGTGTTGCAGCTTTGATCAAACATCAACTCTAAAATCTAATTCTCGATTAACCCAAGGGCACATTGATTTTTCACAACTATTGGCAATGGCATAGCCATGATCTACATGCTTTAATAATTTGAAATACCAAAAAAGCTTGATGCAAAAGGGCATATTTATTTAGCACGACTTTCAATGATGATGTGGTCCAACTTCACAAACACAAAATCCAATTCTTCATGACCTCAAGGGCATATTGATCCATCAAAAATTGTGTGTCCCTCCCTCCATCAAGACACCAAATTGATAAAAAGAAGCTTCCAGCATGCGACAATTAAGATAAAAATCAAAGCTTGAAAGAAGAGAAGAAACTTCATAGAATATAGAACCTATAAAGCAACAAGCTGATTGGTCATAGCATACTTTAAATTCACAACAAATAAAAACTTGCTTAAAAAAGAAGTGGCAATAATAATCATGTCCTAAACCATATATAATTATCTAAAATGTTCTAGCTTGATGGAATAAGATAAGTGTTCAAAGAAAAAATAAATAAGAAAGTTTATCATCTATGCTTAAAAAATAAGTAAATTACTTCAGGCATCTACCAAAAAAATTAGTTGGCGTGACTTAAGAAGTAGAAAATACTGTAGATACACTTAAAAAAATGGATTAAAGCTAGAAGAGGAATAAGAAATACTTTATCCCCTCAAAGATGAGCAAAAAAAAAAAGTAATTAAGATCTAACGTAATAAAACTTGAAAAAGTTCATACCTCATCAAACAAAACCCTCTAAGCATTTAAGTCGTGATATATTTTCCGATTTTCAATGTTGCAATGATCAAGTGCTTGTGCGATGTAGTATGCAACTCTAACTCGCATTTCCCATGGTAAAGGCTGCTTGTCCCCTATAGATACCGCAAGAAAATCTCAATGCCATGAAGAAACGTGCCTACTAAAAAATTCCTTCAAACAGAAGAAATCGTTTCAAATCAAAATTTCATAACCACTACAAATAGATCGTCCATCATACGAAGTCATAATTGATCCATTTGGAACACTCCGAAACAATTTCAAGATCTTAAACCAATTTCTCCTAAAAAATATAAGCATAAAGTGCAATCCAGTATGCAACAAACAGAAAGCACCAACGCTAAGCTACCAGCATTATCACCCTTAGTTTTCACAGACAATGCTCATACTGACTCACATTAAAAGATCTATATATTCCAGATAACTTTTCACAGAAAGTTTGTCATACGCACTCGCTCTCGAATAGAGGGATGTGAGAGAGAATATTAAGTTCATACAGTGAAAAAGATGCTTGGATGTGCTATAAATCTCCTCACAAAAAATTATAAATCAATCAAAGAACTTTTCAAGCCCAAACTCAAATAGATCAAATCAGACAACATACTGCCCTTTAGAATGATGGATCTATAAGGAAGTTTAAGCACAATATGTTTTATCACTACACACAGTAATTATTAAGCAAGTCATGACATCCCTATGATAATCTATTTCTCATATCTTGAGTAAAAGAAAGCAAAGAGAGGGAGATTGTTACCTTTATAGCAATGAAGTTCCTTGTCAACTAGAGGAAGAAGAGAGCAAGGCTACAACTTCCTGGGGTTTCGATTCTGTTTCAATCTTGTGGAGAGTGAGATCGGTGTTGGAAACGGGACCTAGGCAAGAGCATCGGAGCAAGATCGGCTTCGGGATCCCTTGTGAGAAAGAAATCGATAGTGGGAGACGGGCTGGGGCTCTGGTCCTAGGTTGGTGGATCGAGAGAAGTCAGAGACCGGCGGAGAGAGAGGTGCGCCGACCTTGGGGTCTGCAAAGCAAAGTAGAGGGTGGGGAAGACGTGCGAACCAGTGGTTTTCGCCTGGAGCCCCTATCCAAACCGAGGAGATGGTTCTTGCGATATCAAGAGAATTGAGATGGAGAGGAGGGGGGGGGGCATTGCAAAACTAGAGGAGAGAAGTTTTGCCCGGTAAATTCTGCGAACCGAGAGAGAGCGGGAGCCTTGCGAACTGGGAGGAGACGAGGCTGCTTCTGAATATTAGGCGGCGAAGATTAGGTCGAGTCTGAACGGCTCTAATTGAATCTAAAACTGCTCGATTCAAATTGATGACTAATCGACGTTGCAACCTATGGATTGATTTAAAAATAATTTGAGTTATTATTTTAATTGTGATTATAATCGATTTAATCAAATTAAATTCACTTAATATCAAGTTTATATGAATGTTTATTTTAATTTTATTGTATTGATTAGAAATGTTTGATTAAATCAATTTATACACAATTAATGTTGATTTGATTTAATAGATTTGAAATGAGTTTAATTTAGATTTAATCGAAGTTGTCATTTGTTAAAATCAAATTGCGCGAGTCAATTTTTATTTGAATTTTATGATTTAGGTCGAGTCAAAAGGTTGAGTCGATGCTATGGGTTGGGTATCCACTTAAGGAAAATCCTAAAGACGTCTACACTAGGCTACGAGTACCTATGTTTTCTTTAATATTTTTTAGCTGTTTCCCCATCTCATGCTTACGTGCATGAATCCTTTGAAATAGGCCTATGAGCCAATCTGAAGGATGAGGAATTCCTTTATCAAATCGGGAGGATTGCTAGACGTTTAAGCTTAGGAATGACAGAAAAATGAAAACGGTAAAAACTCCATTCACAGCAAGTGAGAGGAAAAAGAAAAGAATCTGAGAGTGCTTCTTGTTTATTTGGCTGATCCTGCTATTAAAAAAAATAGTAAAAAAGTAACTGCACGCAGAGGAAGAAAGCCTGCCATTCACGCTTCTACCAATATTAAAATTAAAGACTTCTGTTGCTGCTGATGTTGCTCATCTAGTTGATTTAATTCCTCTACATTAAAATTTTAAAAATGAACTACTGCTGTTGTTTTCCGCGCTATGTCCCGACTGCTGTAGTACAATGAAGTTGATGAATCAAAAAATTGAACAAACCAGCACCATAAATGTTAGAGTATCCGGACGATTATTAATAACTGAAGACAAACGGATTCCATGATAATTTCTAAAGCAGTCAAGGATAAGTGAGTATCGTATGAGTACAGCAATGTAATTCATTTATGTAGTTATTGTATTGAACATTTTCGATAAGTACAACAATCATGAACTTAATTGTACCAACTTGTTAATTTAAATACCGACCTACTGAATATAAAATAACTTCGGTATGTCCGTTATTGATATAATTCAAATAAATCTCTCTTGATTTTGCTGTTACTATGGAGAAGTCGTGCTTGCTTCGATAATTATTCATGATCAACTATATGAATTATTCAATTCATATTCACCTGATTCAAAAGAATTTAAAAGTTAGATCAGAGCATGTAACAATATATTTGCATTCACATCTTTCGGAGCCCATATAGATACAAATTTGGCAAATGCAAAACAAGGAATTTACACATTTAAAGCTCAAGGTCAAATTTATCATAGTCTACCTCCTATTACAAAAGGTTCAAATGATACATGCTACTTCCAATTATATATTTATGACACTGATGCTGAAACAAACAATCGAATGAATGTTATTGAATATTTAAATCTTTCAGAGGAATTGATAAATAAATTGATTGATATACCTTTTATAAATTCATACGCACAATTCTTTAGATTTTTGAATAATAGAGACATGTTGGAAAACATTCAAATATGCATTAATTCTGATGTGAGAATAAATACAAGGGTTTATAATGCCCCTACAGTGTCACAAGTAGCAACAATATGGATTGAAGGATAAAGTACATGTTGCATTGAACGAGATATATTATTAACTTCATATTCTGGGACATATCATAAAATGCTATGATCCTTTGCAATATCCAGTTCTATTCCTAAATAGAAAAGTTTGATGACATCAAAATATAAATCAAAATTTCATATTTGAAATGAATGAAGAAATAACATGGTTAGTAATAAGATCAACTCCAATATAATAAAAATTATTTAGCCAACAAAAAAATGGTATGTCACTAAATTTTTTATATTGATATATAATAATTAAAACAATTTTAATTATCATAATTAATTTATTTATAATATTTCAGGTATCAAGAAGAAATCAAAAGAAAGAGTTTCATGCAGAAAATATTATAGTTACAAGTTTCAAATTCGAAAATATAAGAAATTAGTTATTTTATATGCTGGTAGATTGCTACATCAGTATGTTGTCGACATGTACGTGAAGATTGAAACAATATGCTTAGACTTTTACAGACAAAATCAACCTACAATACGATCTAATTTGTATAAAGGCATTATTGATAGTATAGCCGCTAAAGAAACACAAAATTATAATACTGGTAAAAGAATTATACTTCCATATTCAATCATTGGCAGATCTCTTGATATGCATTGAAGATATTAGATGCAATGGCTCTTTGTCAACAATTTGGAATATTAGACTTGTTCATAACAATGACATGTAATCCTAATTGACAAGAAGTTCAAAATGAGTTAAAGCTATGTCAAACAACACAAGACAGACCCGACCTAGCAACACGTATTTTCATGGCTAAATTACAAGATTTAAATGATCAATTATTCAAGAAATTAATTTTTGGAATTGTAGCTGCCCATGTTTATGTTATTCAATTAAAAAAAAAAAGACTTTCACATGCTCATTTTCTAATTATCTTGGATAATGCATTTAAGATATCATCTCCAATACATTTTAATAGAATTGTAACTATAGAATTACCATATCCTTCAAAATATAAGAGTCTATATAAGTATGTTGTAAAACATATAATGTACGGTCCCTGTGGAAATGTAAAAAAAAAAATGCTTGCATGAGAAATGAATTATGTAGGAATAAATATCTCATATCTTTCTCAAACCAAAGTATAATTGGAGATGACTCATATCCAATTTTTCAACGAAGATAAGATGGTCGTCAAGTAAAAGTAAGAAATTATTTCTTTGGGTTGTTCCTTACAATCCATATTTATTATCTAAATATAATTGTCACATAAATGTTGATATATGTTCTGGTATCAAAGCAGTGAAGTATATTTATAAGGGACAAAATAAAATCTCAGTGGCATTTTCACATAAAAATGGAGAATAAGATTTTGATGAAATTTGATAATATCAAGATGGCAGATGGGTATCAGCACCAGAAGTATTATGGAGAATATTTGAATTTGATTTAAATAAGATGTATCCATCAGTGTATAATTTACAACTATAATTAGAAGACCATCAATCAGTTTACTATAAAGACAATCAAACTTTATTTGATATATTATGAACCGACATTAGAAAGAAAAATATGTTGACTCAGTTTTTTTATCTCAATAAATTGATTTAGAGGAAAAGAAGTACTTGTATAGAGAAATTCTTGAAAACTATGTGAGATAAAATAAATAAAATATGGAAGAGGAGGAAAAAATATGAGCAAATCGGTTGTGTAAATACAGCAAATCCATCAGATAGTGAAAGATATTACCTCAAAAATTTTTTAAATCATGTATATAACTTCATTTTCAAATTTATTACGAGTTCATGGAATCCAATGCTCTACTTTTAAAGAAGCTGTAGAAATGCATGATTTATTTGAAAAAGATGCTTATATATCAGCCCGGGTGTCAGCTACCTAATGCAACCCTCCACTTTTCTCATCCAAGTTGAATTCATTGACACCAAATGGGTTTCCTCCTCATCATCTTATTTTCAAGATAAATTGTCCAGTAATGCTATTAAGAAACTTAGATCCTTCAAATGGTTTATGCAATGAAAGACTAATGATTTGCAAATCATTTAAAAATAATGTAATCATTGTAGAAATTTTAATGTGACAATTCTCAAAGAAAACAGTTATGATACCTCGGATTCCATTATGTACAAGTGATGATGAAACTCTTCCATTTAAATTTCAGAGAAAATAATTTCCAGTACGTTTGTGATTTACAATGACTATCAAAAAAGCACAAGGTCAAACGATTCCTAATGTTGGGATTTACCTTCCACATAATATTTTCTCACATGGTCAATTATATATTACATTATCAAGAGGTATATCAATGAGCAGAACAAAATTACTTATTATACCAGATAAATATACTTCTTCACAAGATTTTTAGACAAAAAATATTATTTATAAAAAGATTTTCACATCTTTCAAATAATAAACAGGTATGTAGTTATATTTAAATTAAGTATTATATTATTATTACTTTCATATTAAAATATATTTATCTAAAGATTTATTTATAAAATTTAATAAATATATTTGTAATTCTATTAATATCAGGTTAAACTTAATGGATTCATCAAATCTTATCAAAAGTTTATCTCTACATCAAAGTTATTGGAGTATTACTGCTGTAATAACTCAAATTGACATTGTTAGAGTTTTCAAATATGGACAAGAAAAGATTCAGAAGCTTACATTAATGTATAAAGAGGTAATTAAATTTTAAAAATTCCATTTCAATGAATATTACTAATATTATTTTGAAAAAACACAAAATTTCTATGTATTTTTATTATCTTCTAATAAATTTTGTTATTTTTTATTTTTTAGGGTTCAAAAATATATGTCATCATGTTCAATGAAATAATTGACAAATTTCATAACATGCTACAGATTGGAAATACTTATATTTTTTCAAATGGACAAATCAAAGCGACAAATAAAGATTTCTATAATGTAAATGAAAGTTTTGATATTATTTTAATCAGCATCTCAGAAATACAAGTTGCAATCACTGATGATATAGAAGCAGTAAGAAATAATTTTATTCGATTTTAATGAGATTACAAGTTAAATTATTTTTTTTTTAGGTAATTAAGTTTATATTTATTAATTTTAACATAATTTTTTTAAAAAAATAATTAATTTTTTTTATTACAGAGCATTTTATTAGTTTTGAATGTTTTTGAATTGCGAATGATATTTAGACAGATTGTTAAAAAAATTCACAAATGAGATTTGCAAGTTTTTGACTTAAAGTATGTAATGCATTTTATTTTACATTTCTTTTATAATTTTTTTTATTGTT
>NW_021539317.1:0-1201 GCF_001605985.2 Dendrobium catenatum | reverse complement strand
GCATTGACACCTTTTGATATCAATAAATTCTCATTCTTAGTAGAGAGAGCCAGAATGATTGAAAATGAATTGAATTTCTCTAAGCACAGTTAAGAGCAACAACTAATATGTAAAAGGAAGATATTTAAAAAAGAAGATCGATTCAAAAATAAGAAGCCAAAGTTAAGGATAAGCAAAAGTAGAGTCATGTTGAAAAACCTTTGTGTGAGCAGTGTAGGAAGCAGCATTTTAGTCAGCATTTGGTGGGATCTGGAAAATGTTTCAGATGTCGTGAGTTGGGTCATCACAAGGTGGATTGTCCTTAGGAGAGAAGAATAAATACAAGGCCATAGGGATATCAGGGGTATTAGATACAGGCACAACATAGGAGATATCTGGAAGGCAATCAAGTAGGAAAAACTCAGTTTCAAGGAAGGGCAGCAGTGCAAGAAAAACCACCAATTCAGTTAAAATAAGAAGCATCAAATCTTAAAGATAATCAACCATTCAAGAGTAAAGTGTTGGCCATTACACCCCAGGAGGCCAAGGATTTAGAGGAGCTGGTTACAGAAATACTTTTGATTTTCAATAAGTCTGGCAAAGTATTTTTTTTATTCTGGTGCATCGGATTCGTTTATTTCTGAAGAATTTTGTTCTAATTTATCTATTGAGACTACATATTTTACACCAACCTTATGCGCTATGATGCCAACAGGAAATAGTTTGTCTGTCAACCGGATGTGTCTTATAAATTTGGATATTCAAGGACACAAATTTTTAACAAAGTTGATTATAGTGCCTATTAAAATGTTTGACATCATCTTGAAAATAGATTGGTTAGTTAAACATTTTACTACAATTGAATATTGGAAGAAGAGAATAAAATTTAATTTACCAAATGAGAAGACATCCTATTTTTTCAGTGATAAGAATGCAACATCCTCTATAGTTAGTATAGTGAAGGTGGGAGAATATTTAAAAAGTGGTGAGTTAGTATTATTAGCTAAAATGGAGGTCTTAAATAAAGATGTTCAGGCATTACAGAATATTCTAGTTGTGTCTAAATTTTCAAATGTATTTCTTAAAAAATTATTTGAATTACCACCTAAAAGAGAAGTTGAATTTGTCATAGAATTGTAATAAGGAACATCAGCATTTTATAAATTTTCTTATAAGATGGCTCCAAAAGAATTACATGAGTTAAAAACTCAATTATAGGAAT
>NW_021539316.1:0-271 GCF_001605985.2 Dendrobium catenatum | reverse complement strand
ATTGGGAAGTACTGACGTCATCCTAGGGATGAAATGGCTGCGTACCTTGGGGGAGACGAAGATCAACTGGGGGACATTGAGGATGGAACTGGTGATAGGGGAGAGAAGGAGGACGATTCAGGGGGACGCGGGGTTGACCAAAGCTGGGGTTTCTCTCAAATCCCTAATCCGGACCATTCAGCAGGAGGGAGGAGGCTACTTGGTGGAATTGCATAGTTTGGAGGGGGGAGGAGCGGAAGAGGGAGGAGATATACCCCTCTCCGTTCAGCCA
>NW_021539315.1:0-326 GCF_001605985.2 Dendrobium catenatum | reverse complement strand
TTACATGTCCACTGAACGTCGTTGGACTTCCATTGATCCATTTTTGTTGCAAGATTTCAACCTGACGGTTGACTATTGTAACATGGTCATGCTTAATGTCAAAGACGAATCGATCATTTGTAATATATTCAAACACTAGTGAAACCATTTCAACTAGTCGTCACCTCTTGGTTTTTTTCCTTTTAAGGTTTTCCACTTAAAATTTTTTGGTGTTTATGTTCTTTCTCTATTTGTGAGTTGGATATTCGTATAACGCTAAGACGTGAAATCTGATACTTTAACACTGCAAATATTCTAGCCCGCAATAATAATAATAATAATAATTT
>NW_021539314.1:0-450 GCF_001605985.2 Dendrobium catenatum | reverse complement strand
TATTTTGATTAGAGAGTTGCCAGTCTCATTGTTTCTAGTCAAATTAGCATTAATCAAATGCAAGCAAAGATTAACTGGTATATTGCAAGTCACTTAGCTAAAATATCCATAGGTCAATTAATTATCAATTTATAGTCCTGAGTATGATACTTTTAAAGTTTATTAGATTTAAGGGGAGCTTTTTGGCTTTGTACCAAATAAAATCTTAGTTCAATCAGTAACTTCTTGAACTCTCTTTAGATTCTCATAATGGTTTAATTAACCTTACTCAAAGAGAATATGGGTATACAATAACGAGTTTAAAAAATTAGCCAAAGATATATCTTTTGACTCAGATCTTATAGAACTTTGCTGATGGATAAGCCTACATTACTAGGCTTAGCTTAGGTTTAGGGTTAAATTATCTATAAGCATCAATCAAACTAGCCCAAGTGTGTTTGGAATATACGG
>NW_021539313.1:0-268 GCF_001605985.2 Dendrobium catenatum | reverse complement strand
TTGAATTAAGGCATACGTTTCAATTAACCCTTTTTTTAATTCACGTGCCTGAGCTCTATTCCTCAATTAGAGGAAAATTGCCTATTGTGAAATATGTTTTTATTACAGATTTTTATCCAAATCTACTAAGCCGTGAAACAGCCGTTACTAAATCCCTTCCTCTTGTCTTTCCTTGGCTCAACCGTTCCCTGCAATGGCTCCCTCTCTCTCCTAGTCAACCCACTAACTATTCAAATCAGCCATTAATGTCCCCCTTCATACCCGCCCC
>NW_021539312.1:0-399 GCF_001605985.2 Dendrobium catenatum | reverse complement strand
AATCCAGGCCGGGGTAAGTCCAGATTTGCATTTCATTAATTAGGTTCGGATCACTATTTTATATTACCCAAATTAGATTTAGGTTCTGAGGCAGATTCCTTTTTAGATCTTAAGTCCTCGCCCTCCGGGAATATAATCCCAAATTTCTAATAAAATGTCAACTCAAATATAAAAATTTCTCTTAAAATGTAAAACCTAACATAGGATAGGCTGAGGTTGCCTCTGAGCTTCTCAGAATCCGGCTCCTCCTACTTTTTCTCCTTTGACTCGCTAATAAATGTTCAACATTGAGCTTTCTCCTTGAAAAATCCTTCCTTCTGTTCCTTGTCTTCTACTTTGTAGTCAAAAGGGTATGAAATCACTGCTGTAATCGAGAGTTTTCTTAGGAGCATTCCTCTA
>NW_021539311.1:0-298 GCF_001605985.2 Dendrobium catenatum | reverse complement strand
AACTCATGATCCAACTCTTATCTTAACTAACAAGAAAAAAAAAACCCTCTTTCTTTAATTTCCTTTAAAGAAAACAATCAAGACACTTATCTTTTTCATTCCTTCAAGAAGCCGTAGAAGTTGATATAAATGAAATGGAAGAGAAATTAAAAAAGAAAGTTTACCACTTTTTGTTGCCTCTGGTTGAACAAGCCGTAGCATAGAGGAGTTCATTTGGGGTTCCTAGGGCTGGAGATTGGATGAGAGGAGGGGCTTGGACGTATCATGTATTAGAGGATGAGGGGTGGTTTTGGGTTGA
>NW_021539310.1:0-218 GCF_001605985.2 Dendrobium catenatum | reverse complement strand
GTGAGTCGAACTTATTGAGAAAGAGAGATAGAGCTGACTCACTAACAAGCTAGTGAGTCGGATTTGTTGAGCCACATGTCAAGTTTGAGCCTAAATTCGAGCTCATATAGCCGTGAGTCGAACTTATTGGAGTCACAAGTTCGAGTTTGAGCTTCAATTCAAGCTCATATATTATACGAGGTTGAGTTTGAGCTAGCCTTATCTTGCTGGCTTGTCGA
>NW_021539309.1:0-361 GCF_001605985.2 Dendrobium catenatum | reverse complement strand
AAAACACAAGATCATATATTAATATCAATGTGATGAAATTACAATCTAACTCAAGATATCAATATAAAAATAAAACATCTAAAGAAAAGAAAATACAACAAACTTTCTTAGGAGAACAAATAACACATAAACTATATAAAACACACAAAATAAATGCAACAGTCACTTAGACGGACCCTGATCTGGAGGAGGAGGAGGTGCAGCACCAAAGAAGTTGAAATAGCTACTGATCATAAGCATATTGGAATTTATGTCATTTATCAGATCGCCCATAAATCCCATGCCTTAATTGTATTGTATATCCTGCTGCTGCAAATGATCTTCAATTTGATCAAAATGAGTCTCTAAACTGTCAAATCTT
>NW_021539308.1:0-218 GCF_001605985.2 Dendrobium catenatum | reverse complement strand
TAGGAATTTCAAGGAAGAACTGATCAACTTGAATTTAGATTTTGGGAATGAAAGCCAAAGGAGGTGAAGTAGGGGCACTTGATTCTGAGATGAAACTCAGAGGTGCCCAAACTATCCAATGTTGGGCTTTACATTTTAGCAACTTAATTTTGGTTTAAGTTGATTTTTATTAGAAGATTGTGGCTTACATCACAACAACACTTGTTGGAGGAATTGCC
>NW_021539307.1:0-365 GCF_001605985.2 Dendrobium catenatum | reverse complement strand
TAATCGACGATGCCCCGTCGAAGTACATCTCCCAGAAGGGTAGCTTTTCATCCTCCTTAACCTGCATTATTTGCTCATCGGGCAAATCATCATTTAGTGGAGAATCGGTCAGGATTGGGTGTGTAGCGTGGAAATCTGCCAAGGCCTGTCCTTTCATCGCCTTCTGTGGCATGTATATGATTTCAAACTGCTGACGAATTATCGGAAGAGTAGGGCGTCATTTCCTCCTGTATTTCCACAGGTGGCTTTAAACTGTGCCAGGTGCTACCTGGGGTTGTTATTACCGTTGAAAGTGTTGAACTTTGGCACATAATACCCTTTTGGGTATGGTACTTGGTCGTACTCAGCAGGGTACGGACGACCTT
>NW_021539306.1:0-239 GCF_001605985.2 Dendrobium catenatum | reverse complement strand
GTCGGTTTTTAATTTTTAGAATTTTGTAACAACTGTTGATACGAATCTAATATGTGCTTATCATGATACTGATCTCATTTAGAGTATAAAAAAAAGTTATCTATATCCATCATGGACCTTCCCATACTTTGTGCAACTGTATTGTTTTTATCACAACTAAGTTCTAGAATTCGACCTTTTAAGAAATCTTTTGCTATGTAACTCATCTTCATCCCAAGTATGTATTACACACCTGAATA
>NW_021539305.1:0-532 GCF_001605985.2 Dendrobium catenatum | reverse complement strand
TGGGTGAGATTTGAGAGAAAATCTCAGCCCTAGGTTTGAATTTCTGATTTGGGAAGTTGATTTAGCCAAATTCAGTTAATTGGAGCTGAAATTGACTTCGAATTGGGCTCGACCCGAATCGATTTGAGTCGATTTGGGTCCTATTTCATTCGATCGAGTCAATTTTGCGAAATTGAACTCCTATCGACGCCGAATAGCGTCGAATTGGGCTCGACGAGGTTCGATTTAAATTGATTTGATTTAAATTAAATTAAATTTATTTGATTTAATTAAAATCGTGGTTCGATTCGAGTTAATTTCGCTTCGATGACCTTCGATTGGGTCGATCGAGCATGATCGAGCTTAGTCGGGCTCGATCGGGGTCGGGTTGATACGAAAATATGCGTCAACATTTACTTTAAATTTATATTCACTATATTTCACATATTCGTAATTCATACTTTTTCAAACATGCTTTTATAACGATCTTTCTGTTATACTATTTGTATAAAGAAGCTATGTATGCCATATGTTAGGAGTGGAGCTTCTTTCC
>NW_021539304.1:0-281 GCF_001605985.2 Dendrobium catenatum | reverse complement strand
AATAAAGAAAGTCCAACCACTTGCTAACATCACATTCAAACAAAAGGAATGGAATTCAATAGAGTATCTCAAAATCCACCGATGCTCCCCTTATAGTCAAATAAGGTTCCAATAGTATGAGTAAAATTGCTTTGAAACCACGAGGCTACAAGAATACCAATTAGATGAATGACTCATACATAATCGTCACTTATAGCATCATCAAAACGAAAAGGCGTGTTAACTCCTTTATATCAATCATAAGGCAAGCTATGTGTAAGCATGAAATTATGAAGTAAAAG
>NW_021539303.1:0-268 GCF_001605985.2 Dendrobium catenatum | reverse complement strand
CGGCTTTTACCTACCAACCTTGATGGATAATAATATCTATAACCCAAAAGTTCACGAGGTTTCCCCTATTCAATGCATCAGCTCGAATGGGATTTATTTGATTATGGGGATCAATTTCCTACGGGCGCAAGCCCCCATAGTTAATTATATCTTAGACCTCAATCTAAGAAAACTCTCGATTAGGGATGTTAGATTATCTTCTCTAAGAAGTGGGTTTAGCGCGAGGGAATTTCTAGGCTTTCCTAATCAAAGGGGAAGAATGTCCCAA
>NW_021539302.1:0-287 GCF_001605985.2 Dendrobium catenatum | reverse complement strand
CCCCTTGTTTAAAGGTAGAAAGAAATCTTTTATACTTACTGATTTAATTACTTCTATGTAGAATAAATTCCACTCTTGGGGTTCTAATTTTTTAAGCATTGGTGGTAGGCTTACCCTAATTAGAAGTGTGTTGTGTTCTCTACATGTCTATTTTTTCCAAACGCTGCTTCCCTCTAAATGGGTGTGCAATAGAATTGATATTATCCATAACAAGTTTTTTAGAAAGGCTCTTCTAGTAACACCAAAATTTCTTGGTTGGGAGAAATGTTGTGGTATTTTAAAAGAGG
>NW_021539301.1:0-292 GCF_001605985.2 Dendrobium catenatum | reverse complement strand
TATTTCTATCATGGGCATCAGCAACAATATTTATAAAACATTAAAAATATTTGAATGGAGATATACTATTCAAGAAGAAATGCAGGCATTTGGAAAATAATGACACATGGGAACTCTCATTCCTACCACGTAAAAAAACACTTGTTGGATGTACGGCTGAATGGAGCATTGAAAGGTATAAGATTGGAGTAGTTGCACAAAATGTACTCAAATTTATGGGAATGATTATCAAGAAGCATTGGCACTGATTACAATAACAACAATAACATTAAGCCTCATGTTAGTCTATGTG
>NW_021539300.1:0-256 GCF_001605985.2 Dendrobium catenatum | reverse complement strand
TCTTTCCATCCACCATTAGCTCCATCCTCAAAGCACCTCAATTTACTTTGGTCTCCCCTAAGCTCTGCAGCCATTTCATCCCCAGGATGACATCAGTGTTCCCCAACTCCAAGGGAAGAAATTCTTCCTTCACCTGGATCCCCTGAATCATCAGCACTACTCCTCTACAAACTCCCCTTCCCATTTCTACCTTTCATGTGACCAACATCACTCCATAGTCGCCTGTATCCTCCAGTTTCACCCCTAGCAAGTCAAC
>NW_021539299.1:0-217 GCF_001605985.2 Dendrobium catenatum | reverse complement strand
TCAATCCCTACCCTTGATCAACTTCAATCTCAAATCAGTCCCCACCTTTGATCAACTCCAACTTCAACTTAATTCCTACCCTTGATTGATTCAAATCTCAAATCTCATTCAATTCAAACCCCAATTAATTCAAATTCCAAATACATCCAAACTCTGATTCAATCCACTTGAGAATCCAAATTCCAACCTAGACTTTAAACCTACCTTTGACTTAGCT
>NW_021539298.1:0-312 GCF_001605985.2 Dendrobium catenatum | reverse complement strand
ATTTATTAATCCGGCAATTACACAGTCAGCAACCATTTACACGCGCCGCGTGCTGATTGGCCAAGTAATCATTGGCGCTAACTGTTAACGGCCGGGTTAACCACAACCATTGGATGGCAGATTGAATGGCTAGTATTAAACGCGCTCCGATACCGCGGGATCTAATCCCGCGCGTATCCGAGACCGCAGAGCTTCTCCGGCTTGATTCGGGCGATCCCGCTGGCGAACTCCGATGAAATTTTACAGGGAGGATCAGGGCAGTGAAAACCTTCAATCCAACGGTGGAGATCCATTGCGGTGAAGGTTTCCTTC
>NW_021539297.1:0-246 GCF_001605985.2 Dendrobium catenatum | reverse complement strand
AATTATAGCCAAAATTAAGTGACAATATTTGAATTATGATAAGCCAATTTGGATGGAGCATTTTAGTCTATACAAATAATACAAAACTGGTCATTAATTTAATCATGATCTAACTCAAAAAATTCTTTAGTTTATTAAATAATTAACCCATTATTAGTCCAGTCTATAATGGCAATCTCAAAATTCTTAATTTTCAATCGAATTGACATATAAGGATTTATTTGAGATGACTATAATTTTTCATAA
>NW_021539296.1:0-212 GCF_001605985.2 Dendrobium catenatum | reverse complement strand
TGTCAATCCTTGATGTAAACCTATGATCATTTTTTTGCCACTCTATAACTATTTTTAATATTAATCAGTGCTATATTATACATATCTATGATAATGTCAACATATCTTTGACACACGCATTGCTTCCTTAAAGTACACAAAGTTGATTCTCATGGTAATCAGTTATTTGTCTTTCCAAGTTCAATAAAAATCATATGAAGTTCGTTTCTTTA
>NW_021539295.1:0-238 GCF_001605985.2 Dendrobium catenatum | reverse complement strand
TCACACTCTCCAAGTATCGGTAGAGAACCGTCGTCTGCTCTCACCCTCCATGTGCCGACAGAGTAATGGATCTTCTTCAAAGATCTTTTCTCAAGAAACTAGAAAGACAAGAGGAACAATGATAACAAAAATCACAAAGAGATCCTTACCTTTAAGAAATCTTGTGAACCCTTCATACTCCACTTGCAAGAAATCCTTCTTAAACACTCTCACATACTCCCATTTTTAATTGCCCTTA
>NW_021539294.1:0-307 GCF_001605985.2 Dendrobium catenatum | reverse complement strand
TTACCTTACCTAAACATAAGTGCTAGAGGGATTTATAGTTCCCCTCTCATATTATTATGAAAATCATCTATAAAATAAAGAATACATGAAAATTTATGAGTAATTTCATTCTTCTCTCTAAATAGTGGACAAACTTTTGATTTTATCTTGCACATTATGTTGCTTACAAAAATCTTAACAAGAATGATTCAATGATGTTTTTGCATAAGATATATTGCATGCATATGCAACATATCTACTATAGTCAAATTAGGGAGATAAAGATGCGCTCATTTATAATTTCAATGTAGGTGCTTTCGGATTATTA
>NW_021539293.1:0-363 GCF_001605985.2 Dendrobium catenatum | reverse complement strand
CGCTGTCCAAGTACCACATACTCTCACGAGGTCTTTTATGAGATCCCACCTACAAAATTATCAAATATTAAATTTAGGAACCCAAGCAGGTTTGGGTTCCTTCTTATAAAGAGTAGAATATAATGCCTGTGTGGGATGCTGTGAATCATGTACCTTGGGTCTCTTCACCCAATGTGTACTATGGTGAATAGTGCAAGTGTGTGAGATGTGTCCTAGAATGCCACATGAAAAACATCTAATTCCAGGAAAAGAGTTTCTTAAATGGTTTGAGTTATAATGTCTCTTCCTTGGTTTTTGCTTTTGATCAAAAGTAGGTGTCATCCTAATTTTCTTACATGCATCTAATTCATTTTGAATCTTCAA
>NW_021539292.1:0-317 GCF_001605985.2 Dendrobium catenatum | reverse complement strand
CTACCTGTACGAAGCAGCGAATAACTCTATTCAGAAGTTGCTACGCCACGCCACCGAATCTGCAACACTCATACGAGTAGACAGAAGGCGTCCACAAGACTATAATGCCACGCCACCGGATTTACAACATTCGTACAAGCAGACGGAAGGCGTCTACAATTATTTCAAAGTACCCCTGCACGTGTACTATAAATTGTATACACATAGGTACACTAAAGGGGGTAAAAATAATTATAAAACCCGCATGGGGCCCGGCGAGCGTGTTATTGATACACACGTGTCGTCTAGGGATGCTGCGCGGGTTGACAAGTGAATTC
>NW_021539291.1:0-453 GCF_001605985.2 Dendrobium catenatum | reverse complement strand
GTTCACGCGACCCCAGCCCGAAGCCGGCCTCCTCTGCTCCAGCCAGGCCGACGACTTCCTCCCGCTCTTCATCTGGTCGGACCGAACTCAGCAGCCACCTGTTCGTGCGCCAGGTCTGAACCCGACGCCAGCTGACGCCGAGCTCCCCTCCTCCGGCTCTCCTGCTCCCGATAGCCACCCGATCCGACGCCTCTCCCGCTTTGGTTTCGCGCGCCTAGATCGAACCCGACACCGCCTTTCTCAGCTCGTTCGTGAAAGACCCTCTCAGCCCGAACCAATTTCTAGCTGCAAGTATCCTCCTCTTACGTCTCTTCTTCCCTTTCCCCTTCCTTCTTCTTCTTCTTCTCCTTCCTCATTTTCTTCTTCCTTTCTGAAGCTTCCTCTCCCTTCATATATTCTTCTTATTTCCCCTTTCAATTGCAAACGATTTCAAAAAAAAAAAATCAGAGGATG
>NW_021539290.1:0-376 GCF_001605985.2 Dendrobium catenatum | reverse complement strand
CCATTTTATGTGATGAATCTTCCAAAGAAAATTCTGATGGTGTTAACCTCTTGGTTGCTTTGCCAGCTATTTTTTACACTAAAATTAACAAATTAAATTTTGTGGGGGATGCTAATTTATGAATATGATCATGTGTATGAAGCTATGTTATTAAACCCTTATCATAACCCCACTAATCGTGGTGCTTGTAATGGGCTATTTCATAAAACTGATATTTCCAATGAATGGGTGAATCATCTAATGATGAGCCTATTTTTGATAGATCAAATTCTAATTGGGAAGAAGGGGATACATTCAGATGTGGGTGTTCATTCAAAACTAAAAATACTTATAAATTTTAAGCTAGACATAGTTCTTTTGATGACTTTGAAATAAC
>NW_021539289.1:0-247 GCF_001605985.2 Dendrobium catenatum | reverse complement strand
TTTTACTTGATTCATCTTTATTGAAGATTGCTCTAAATGATCTATCGTTGTAGTATAGCGGTTCTTCAAACTCTTTATCAGGATGAACCATATTATATTTCTTATCTAGAATATAGGCAACTAGATGTCCTAAGGCGATGTTCCTCTTTCTTTTATGCTCGATATGACCAATTTTAGAAAGTCCATAAAGATAGTCAAGGACTAGTTGGACTTCATCTATAGGATCTTTAGTCATAATAAAAAAGGT
>NW_021539288.1:0-666 GCF_001605985.2 Dendrobium catenatum | reverse complement strand
TTTATTTACATTGTATTCTTGCAATACTTATAATCTAAATAAGTTGGCATTTTCCTTGTAAACTGCTCCTAAATCTTCTATTTTTGGACTTGGGTTTGCCTTGCTCATTTGGAGTGGTGTTGCAATCATGCTTGCCAGGTATGAGAGAATATATTTGATGTGAAGGATACTATGTCAAGAAAGAGAGAGCTTCTCCACAATAAGGAGGTAGACTAGTGGGATCTTAACTCTGTGGGGAACTAGTCATGGATATCAGCCGATTTAGTGTCAATTGATGTAGAAATCTATTGTCCCCATAGCTTGGCTTGCATTTCTTATTTATTTGCTAAATTACTTTGTATGTAGGATTAGATATCTATTTATCATATAAAAACCCATTCACTATATTTGGGGTTGATTGTGGTGATGCTTTCCGAGGACTGAGACATGCGAGGTGGTGGAGTTACTGTGGGTTTGATGAGGCTTGCGAATCCATTGGCTCGAAGCAGGTTGAGAACTTGCGATCGTCACATCGAATAGCTGTCATTTAAAAGTTGGGTGGGTACTATAGTTTTAATGTTGGAGATGACGAATTTGAGCGATGCAGGGATAGGACAACTGTCTGCGAAGGTGTCAGTGGCTGGGTCACCTAGTTGAGCTGATGAAGACTATGCCATTGCTGTATAA
>NW_021539287.1:0-240 GCF_001605985.2 Dendrobium catenatum | reverse complement strand
TAACCCAAAGTAGCCAAAAATACTTGGACCCGAGCCACTTTCCAGCTCAAATCAAATTTGACCCAATTGCCACTTGCATTGGGTGCACCAGACCCAGGCCTGCCTCCCATACCGAACCCAGGGTCCGACCTGACCTGGACCGAGCTCAATTCAACTCAAACCAAGCAGGTTTGAGCCCAACCGAGCCACCGGACCGACCCCAGCTTCCCCAGGCCAATTTGGCTCCACTCCCGGCTCCAG
>NW_021539286.1:0-296 GCF_001605985.2 Dendrobium catenatum | reverse complement strand
AGCAATAATGAATATAAAATGGAAAAAATTGGAGTACTTATGCATCAACCACAAGGGGATTTTCAAGTAAAAATTATTTGATTACTCATCAACCCAAAACCAGTATATACTGGAGGATTAATGATACGAAATAACCAACCAATTTGATTTCAAAATTGGCTTTTGCACTTTCTGATTTGCATTACAATCACTAATTTGTACTTATCAATTTCGTTAATTCTTCAGCTATCTACTCTGCTGAGATGTTAAGTTTATTTTTTTGAAGTTGAAATATGTTTGTGATTTATTTCATGAAT
>NW_021539285.1:0-2938 GCF_001605985.2 Dendrobium catenatum | reverse complement strand
GTTAACATTAAATAAAGTACAATTATTTGGTTTTGATGCGTCAACAAAAAATTGTCCTGATCGGGCATGAAACTCTGAGGCATATCTAAATTGAAAATTTTTTAAATTAAATTGGGGACCATCCGATCTCCAATTTCAAAAAACTTATAGTCGAATTGAACGTCTGAATGAGATAATCCAGTGACACCAAAATTGGTCCAATTCGAACTCAAATGAGACTAAATCTAGAGCTTGAAGCTGAAATAAAAGATTCAAAGTATTAATTAGATGATCAAATGATATCCAAATATGACATGTTTGTAGTTGAATCAAGCTACTCTACGAGAGAAATCTGAGCCAAAGATAGCTTAATTATAACATCATTAAGACACTTAAATGTTAAATGAATGCTCTATGATCAAGGGAATCAGTATGGACCATTCGATGGAGCACTCCGAATTTATCATTGATCTTCTCCATATTTGCGGAGCATGACACTTTCAAAATCTATAAATAGACTCACACTTTCCAACATAAAAGGGGGTTTACACTTTTGGAGGCTAGAGACTCAAGAGAGCTTTGATGCTTTAAGCATCCTGAAACTCCTCCCTGGCAGGCTGGCACCACCGCTACCAAACTCTTGCTACCAAGCCTCCTTTGCTAGACCTTTTTGTCAAATCATCGCCGTTGAACTTCCATCCAGCAACCATCGTCGGTCCTTCATCCGATTTTTGTCACCCACCACTTATGGTGCCTCCGACCAACATTGTTCTCTAACTACGGTGCCTCCGACCAACTATTTAAAGATGACTGTTGAAATGCAAGTTATTGAGACATTGTTCATATTATTGTACAAATTCATTATTACTACACAGATTTACTATTAGTGTATTATTTTATTTCTACTGCCACTGATTTTACTGCTATCGATGCAGACATCAATACTGTTTGATACTATTTATTCACTGTAATAATACTAAGGGATTTTTACATACATGACACTTCAAACTATTATATTTACTTATTTAACACCCAAAATATACTATTTACATACCTACCACCTAAATACATACCGTTTCATCAAAAATAACACTCCGTCGCAACTCCGTCTCGAGTCTACCTTTCGCTCGTGAAATTTCTCCACCACCTCCTCTTCTCCGCTCCATCAACGCCGGCCGCAAGAGCTCTATGGCTCCGAACCCTCCATCCTCCGCGCCTTCTCAAACACCGGCATCGAGCTCAATATCGGGCTCCCCGACTGCTGCGTTCCCACAATCGGCGTAAAAAAAAAAAAATTTACCTTTTTCTCATATTCGCCTCTGTCTTCTCCGGCAGTAGCCGCCATACCTTCTCTCGCCGCCGGCAGTTGAATTATCTTTCCGAACAGTTTGATCACCGGATCTATCCCCCTTGTTTTCTCCTATGTTTCTCTCTTTTTGCTCAATCAAAATTATAGATCATCGTTGGTTTGAGCTCCTAAATTTTCTTTCTTCAGGGATGAACAAAGCACAGCGATTAAAAAATTAAAATTTTAGGCAACCGACATCAAGAATTCTAGTTAAACGAAAAAACAAGAAGAAAAACAATCACCAAATCCCAAGAGCTGCACGAGGGGCCCATATCTATACCAATTAAAAATCCCATTTTTCTCACTTGAAACACCTCAACCATACGTTGCAGACCGAATAAGAGAAGCAGCCATTAAATTACCTTCTTCTCATATTTGCCTCTGTCTTCTCCGGAAGTATTAGCCAGAACTTCTCTCACCGCTGGCAGCTTAATTGTCTTTCCGAACAGTTTGATCACCGGATCCATCCCCCCGGATCCATCCCCCCTGTTTTATCCTCTGTTTCTCTCTTTCACCTCTCCTATATTGCCTTCTTTATCTCTCTCTCTCTCTCCTTGCTCGTTGCTGCTTGTTCTGGCCTGCTCCGCTCTCTGTTAGATTCGGGATGGAGTTTCTGACGGAGTGGTATTTTTGATGAAATGGGGTGTATTTAGGTGGTAGGTATGTAAATAGTATACTTTGGATGTTAAATAAGTAAATATAATAGTTTGAAGTATCATGTATGTAAAAATCCCTAATACTAAATATGTGACATACTTAGCACGTAATATATTGATTTGATACTGATATAGAATACATGAATAATATGTGTACACTCATACATGATTTTACTACATTGATATGGTTGATAAGTCTTTATCGATGTTTAGATTTTACTGCTTTATACGATTTCTCTAATGATCGATGATAGTACTGATACTGTGATTATTTTAGTGATTCGACACCCCTAATAGTTTAATGATTTTTCTATGGTACCACAGAGCTTTACTAGTTACAACTTTTATTGCTATTACATGTGCATTTCACTATTTATGCATTAATTTTTTAGTATATTAATGTTATTATTATAATTTGCATGTTGACATATATAATGATCCTTCATTGTGCTTTGAGTTCAATTGCATGATTTGGTTACTTGATGGGCACTTGAGCTTATTATATATGATTAAATGATTTCAGGTTAGGGCTAAGGAGTAGGAGTGTGACATTGACTAGGATCCCTCAGGTTCAGGTTCTTCTTAATTTAGCAATTATTTTGTACTCGTGACTGAATAATTATAATACAATTATATATATCTTGAGTAGTGTACATAAGGGTGCAAACGAGTCAAGTCAAGCTCGAGTTAGTCCTGACTCGACCTCTACTCGCGAGCCAAATCCCAAGCCCGAACTCAAGTCTAGCTTGAGCTCAACTAGCCATTGAAAACAAGCTCGCTAAGCGGCTCAATTCTGCAATTCAAACGTGAATGGTTTCACCCCTTTCGTCGTTCGCACGCAGATGACTTTGCCCCTTCCATAATTCACATGCAGATGGCGGGTTCACACTTCCCATGCAGCATGCGCCACGCAGTACAAGCGGAACTATTTCAATAATTTCTCGGTTGAACTGTA
>NW_021539284.1:0-365 GCF_001605985.2 Dendrobium catenatum | reverse complement strand
AGGGGTGATTGCTTGTTGATTTTTTTTTATTTGTCTCTACAAGATAGGTGAGTGGCTTGGAGTTTGGTTCCAAGCTCCAACGATTCATATATAAGACATTCAAAACCTTAAAGATGCTTCAAATATGATACAGCGGTTCCTTTGGAACCGCCTCTTGAGGCGGCTCCTTCTGAACCGCCTCAGCCAGCCCATCATGGGCCGGCTCTTGTATACCAAAGGAGGCAATTTCGCCTCCTTTCTTGCCCAAATTAAATTACCGCCCACGGGATTTGAATTTATTTGAAAATTATTTTTAGGAAAGATTTGAGGAGGTGGAAAAGTCTTTAAGTAGGAGAGGTAAGGGGTAGGGAAGGGCATGCAAGTAT
>NW_021539283.1:0-1069 GCF_001605985.2 Dendrobium catenatum | reverse complement strand
AAAGGCTTGATGTTGTTGTTGTTGTTGTTGTTGTTATGTTGGCAACCAAATTGCTGCACTAAGGCCACCCTATTTAATGGGGAATTTTTCCTACTTCCTTTCTCATTGTGTTTTAACAAAAATTTTATTTTTTTATCAGTTCTCTTGATTGAACATATTTTCCGAGCATTAGCTAATTTGTTTACTGTAACTTTGTTATTCTGAAATAAAATAAAAGAAAACTCTTGTTATTATAGGATTTGGAATTTTTTTCCAATTTGATGCATTCATTCCTAAATGGTTTTCCATGGATTCCTGGTAGACAACAAGGGACACCATTTGTGACAGAATGTTGGCAGAGGTAGTTGTCAGTTTGAAGAGTTACTGCCCTCTTATTATAATTTTAGCCAGCCAAGCCTTTGTTGGAGAAAGTTAAAGCTGTGATTTAGACCAAGATCATCATTATAGTTTGGATAATTATCAGTTGAACAATCAATCCACATCAAAATTAAACCCAACCCAAGCCTGAACATAGCAGGTTATGGTCCAATTGGGTTTGCAGTTGGCTTATGATGTGATTCCCTTGATATTTTGTGGGAAAGTTTTTAAGAAGCTAAGTCCCATTTTCTTGAAACATGCAATGGGATAACTTTTAATTAATTTGTGGTCAATTTGGTTATAGAAAGTGGTATCTTACTATCTTTTCTGGTAACATTTTTTTGTTTGAGGCTGGCAACAGCTACTGAATATGTGGTCACTGTGAGGTTTCGAATTTATTTTAAAGCTTTCAAGAGTATGGGCTTAAATATTTTATTATGATTTATTGATAGAAAAACCAAGCTAGAAGTGAACTTGCACACAAATCATCAGATAAGGTTCATACAGTAAACCATTGTAAAACCTAAGTGGAGTTTTTCAGTATCTGGAAATTGTAGGGCTTTGATTAAGAAGATATTGATTGATTCGAGGAAAGGCATGAAAATATGCAGTCACTGGTCACCTGACCCTACGTTGTGAGGAAGAACATACAATTCAATTAAAATATTTAAGCGTACTTAATACAAATTAATTTACTGCATGATTTAATTAA
>NW_021539282.1:0-215 GCF_001605985.2 Dendrobium catenatum | reverse complement strand
GGCCTAGCCTAGTTGAAAATGATTCCACTAGAATTTGAGCCGGTTACAAAGGGCTGAATCGCCTCCAAGGGTGATCAAATTACAACTAGTAATTGTTCGATAGGAGTATGGTGTTAGACCCGGCGTCACCTGGAAGTTTGAGTGTTAGTTAGTAGTCTGGCCTTGAACAGAACTTCGGACATTGAGCAGAACGTTGGGCCTTCGGCAGAACGTCG
>NW_021539281.1:0-300 GCF_001605985.2 Dendrobium catenatum | reverse complement strand
GTGTCTAGAATGTTGATGTGAATTACTGATCTTTCAAAGTTGTAATAAAAGTTATTGTTTAATAAATTTTTAGCTTGCACAAAGTAGGCTATTGGTGTACTATTTTTATTTTATTTTATTTTTTATTTTTTATTTTTTTGCAGTGAATTATATAATAGATAGCCTTCCATGTCTTGAAACCTTAATATTACTATTAAAATTTTATATAAAAGATCATACACAAACTATAATTAGC
Source organism: Dendrobium catenatum (assembly GCF_001605985.2). Classification (NCBI taxonomy): domain Eukaryota; kingdom Viridiplantae; phylum Streptophyta; class Magnoliopsida; order Asparagales; family Orchidaceae; genus Dendrobium; species Dendrobium catenatum. The sequence continues at coordinate 65 of NW_021539281.1, read as the reverse complement.
TCGGTTAATAATATTAATTAGAACTTCAGCATAATAATATTAAATTTTAAATAAATTTGATCACA
>NW_021539280.1:0-243 GCF_001605985.2 Dendrobium catenatum | reverse complement strand
CCCCGAATAAATATTTAAAATTATCAATCCAAATATTCTTTTGTGCTAAAGAATACAGATACTTGTTTTTTTTTCAAAGTATACGCAGGTGATCTCTCAAAGATCGAGACAACACCTTCAACAAACCGAGACTCAAAAGTCAAGAAAGAGGCTTTTGAAACTACACACTCCTACAAAATTGAGCTGGAAAAGCTTGAAGTCTTTCAACAGCCTGAAGCTTAAGATTCGAATGGGTGTAAAAGG
>NW_021539279.1:0-492 GCF_001605985.2 Dendrobium catenatum | reverse complement strand
ATGTGCATCAGATAATTCAGCATGTTTTTTGTTTAATGCATCAAACTCATCAAGTAAAGACATGTGATTGTTATTGATTATAGAATGATCTTTAAGAAGAACTTTATGCTCTTTTTGTAAATTTAAAAATTTTAATTTCAGGCTGGCATGGCTTTTCTTAAGTTTTCTATATGATGCATGAATTTGTTTTGAAACTTCAAGTAGTTGCTCATAAGTTAGTTCACATACCACTTCTTGGTCACCTTGACCAAGATAATCGTCTGCCATTAAGCATGAGTTTGTTATCTCCTATTCAGGTTCAGTCTTAGAGGAGTCTGATGCATAATTCGCCCAAGATCCCTTTTGGAATCTCTTCTTTTCCTTCTTAAACTTGGGTTTCTCCTCAACCTTTTCCTTGCTTGGGTGAGACTTAAGTGTGTAGGGCAATCAACTTTAACATGTCCTAGCTTTCTGCTTTCAAAACAAATCATATCATTAGAACTCTTAAAATTT
>NW_021539278.1:0-1459 GCF_001605985.2 Dendrobium catenatum | reverse complement strand
GATCACCAAGGAGTAAGGAGCGAATGATAGAGATGGAATACATTAAGTATTATGATGGTTACTAGATAGATCTTAAGTATCTAGGTTTTGTCAGAGAAAATATTTATGGCTATCCAGATGACATTGAAGGCAACCTCAAGTCTGAAGAGCCGAGAAGTTTAGGGAAATAAGCCCAAAAAAATAAGGGAAAGTGAGAGAAAGACAATAGCACCTGGCGACAACGAGCACATACAAAACCCTAATAGTGAGAAAAAAAAAGTCTTTTTCGTCCATTTTCTCGCTATTTCTCCACAAAATTGTCCATCTCCAATGGCTAAAATTTTTCAATTTATTTATTTAGTTTTTATCTTGTAGCATTAGAAGCATTTATGACAATAGAAATTTTTATTTTGATAGAATATTATAAAAAAAAATGAACCCTAATAAAAACAATGTGGAGAGAATTTTCAAACGTTGGAATGAGACTAACATGAAAAGGAAATTTTAAATGAAAAATGTGAGTAAAATTTATGCTTGTAAAACAAAGGTTTTATTACTTGCTCAAACAAATGATATTTGTCCTTGATCTCCAAAATATTTAATAAGATATTCAATTTCCTTAAAAAAAAACAAAGAAGAAAAGTGACTTATTAACCTTTTAGAAAGTTTTGTTAGAGTAGTTTAATTATCATTTGAAATTCATCTGATCAATTCTGATTTAAGCCAAAATATTATTTAGAACTAATCAAATGCCATCTATAACTTTGTCCTATATTTATTGATATTAATAAGTAGCTATCTTAACAAATATACCTATTGTTTCTTCTTAATATTTCTCATAATTCATTGATTTACCATCTTAATCAATCCATGGCTTAGTATCTAACGCTCTATATAAAACAAAAATCCAGCTAGATAAACCAACAAATATCTTCTTTTTTTTTCTCTAATTTTGTCCCATTAGATCCAAAAATTTGTTCATTGGTCATATATTTGGCTTTATATGACTAATCCTAATTTGTAATAGAATTTGTGATAAGCCTATAATAGTACAATTCATATTGTGCTTTATTAATCAATTATATTGGTTTTCATTCTCTCTCTCCATCTTTTTGTATTTGTGTAAAATACTTTTTCCTCCCTAATGCATTTAGTCACCATAATCCTTTTATAATAATTAACAAATAAGTCAACGTTCTTTTTTTTTTCTTTTTGAAAATTATATATATAATAAATATATCAGTAGTGTTTTTGTTTTGTAAATTTTATTGTAATCCTTTCTTTAGAAAGTAAATTAATTAGATAGATAAAAAGAAGAAAGATTTAAATTCAAATAGATTTAATGCTCATATATACTCCTTTTAGAAATGAGAGAAAATCAAAAGCTTCCTATTAGTAATTCCAAGAGCACAAACGAATTCATAGATGTAGGAGATCAATTAAAATAATTAGGATGGAATTTAAAACCTTTGAATTTATT
>NW_021539277.1:0-208 GCF_001605985.2 Dendrobium catenatum | reverse complement strand
AGAAACACCTTAAGAAGGGGAAGGGGCGAGAGAGAGAAAGGAGGTGGACGGTGGGGGAGGGAGGCCGGCGGTTTGTAAAAGGGGAAGACGGCTAGGGTTGGGAAGGGGTTAGGTTTGGGTGGACAAGAAATTGTTTTAACAAACAAATCTGAAATTATTTTCAGATTTGACTAAGATTGGAGGGAAAATAAATGGATTTGAAATTTGA
>NW_021539276.1:0-297 GCF_001605985.2 Dendrobium catenatum | reverse complement strand
CTTGAATGAAGCCATATTTTTGTCTTTTTCCATTTTTTTTAAAACGACTCAAAATAAGAAAAAAAGACTCAACAAACAAGACTCAAAAGACTCAACCTAAAAAGCTTAGACTCACAAGATTCACACAACTCACAAGATTTGACTTGACAAACCAAAACAAGATTTGACAAACCAACCTAGGACTTCCTAACTTGCTCTGATACCAAATTAATGCAATAAAAAATTTGGGAGAGGGACCCAAATTTTTGATCACAAAAAACAAAAACAACTTCCTATATAAAAGAAGACACAAAATAC
>NW_021539275.1:0-229 GCF_001605985.2 Dendrobium catenatum | reverse complement strand
GCACTCGAAGAGAACTTGAAAGGTGGTGGCATAGCGGTCAATGGCGCAAAATAGCGTGTGCCATGGCGCACAGCGCGGCGCGGCGCACCTACGGCGTCATGTTCATGGTGAGGCGCATGTGTTTAAAATAGCGCGCGCTATTTGCGCCACATGTGAGCCATGGCGCATTGCGCACTGCTCAAAATAGCACGCCAATTGTTTTTAAATTTCCGTATACTTATGAATATTT
>NW_021539274.1:0-291 GCF_001605985.2 Dendrobium catenatum | reverse complement strand
GCTTGCCAAATATACCACACAATAAGAATAGGAATCAAGTTTAAAATATGACCTTTATAATTATGAAACCAATTTTTGAAAACGGAAACAAGGTTATCATCCATAGTAATAGAAGGTTTATTAGCAATGTTGTTAAAGGCACGCCAATTTTTTTCAGCAATAACATCAGAGACAAATAAGTGATCAATGCTTTCAACATTCGAGCAGCACAAACATTTAGAAGAGAGTTAAAAACCTTTCGATTGAAGCCTAAGATCAACAGGAATGTAACCTTTGATACATCTCCAACTT
>NW_021539273.1:0-237 GCF_001605985.2 Dendrobium catenatum | reverse complement strand
AGAGAACAAGATGTTTTTTTATTGGTCTAATGGAGACCAAGCTTTCTAGCATTGATAGAAGGGAGATTGATTGTCTTATTGGGAAGGATTGGGATTATTGGCACCATCCTGTAGAAGGTACCTCTGGAGGGATTCTAGTGTTATGGAATAGGATGTTGGTTTCTTTTGATGTGAAGGAATCTTTTTCTCAGGTTATTGTTGGTAACCTTTCGATTCCTAACTTGGGAATGTGGAAAG
>NW_021539272.1:0-293 GCF_001605985.2 Dendrobium catenatum | reverse complement strand
ACTTACAATCAATAATTAAATTTGACCTAATCAAATAAAATTGATTCCATTTAAAATTTTTAAACTACCAATCAACTTTGACTAGTTTTTATAATTTACTTATTTTTATATTGCCACTTCTAATTGTCGTATTTGTTCCTAGAAAATAAATTAAGGGTCTGTTTCAAACAATTGCAGCTTTTTATAAAGATTATCATAAAGTTGTTTTTGGAGAAAGTAATTTTTTTAAGTTGTCGTAAAAAATAATTCATTAGCATAAAATTTTCTTAAAAGTAGTGAAAAAATAATGGACA
>NW_021539271.1:0-551 GCF_001605985.2 Dendrobium catenatum | reverse complement strand
AAAGATGGAAAATGAAACCTAGTAAAAATCCCATATTGCATCATAATGATTTTAAAAAAGTATAAGAAGCCTATAAGCAAAACAAGCAAATAATAACTAGTGTCAAGAAAAATAAAAACAACTACTAAACTAGCTATCCAAACATCAACCAGACCCCCATCAATCATAGGGTCCAACAAGCTCCAATCAAGAGTAGAATTAGCTGTTGTTGCATCCACACAATCGACAACAACCACCAAGAACGAAACAATCAACGACGGCAACGCAAAAACACCAACTCCCTCCTCAATAGTCCAAGAGTCAACCTCTTCACAAGCAAAGTCATACAAACTGAAAATCATCACCACAACCATCATACTGACAAGAACAACACCAATAATATTCCATTGTAAAATCATAACACTGACAACCACCTCAATAAGCCAATAACCGGCCTTATCATTGCCAAAGCTAGCCAACCGAACTAATAATCATCACCACTCTCATCACAATGACAAGAGAAAAACCAAAAAATTTCAAATCCTTAAAGTCTTTAACCAATAAGACTTGAT
>NW_021539270.1:0-2877 GCF_001605985.2 Dendrobium catenatum | reverse complement strand
AAAAGACTTGGTTAGAAAATATTAGAAATGACCTTTCTGTATTAGATTTAAATGAGATTTTTTTACTTTTAATAGGATACAATGGAGAAAAAATATTCATGTAGCAAACCCCACGTAGTGGGATAAAGGCTTGATGTTGATGTTGATGTTCTCAGTTTGTCAATCTTGTGGCCCAGTTTATGAGTGAAGCATAGAGTAGGGTTTCTTCTATCAGTTCTAATGATGTTGATAAACACTTACAAATATTTTTTAGGTTAAAGACTTTAAGGTTTGAGGGCACTATTGATCCCAGAGCAGTAGAGGATTAGTTGATAAGGTTTGAGAAGACCTTTGATGGGATGCAGTATCCTCTTGAGAGAAAGATGTAACACCTAATGAATTCAAGCGTAATTGTAGGTATTTTTGACCTGATAAATGAGCATAATGAAGTGAAATTTCTTCATTTTAAGTCTTATGCATGTGTATGTGAGTGTATTGTACGCATAAGTGCATTTGAATCTATTCTGAAGTTAGTCCCAAAGATCTGTGTGTATGCATATAAAATCTAATTTTTTCCATAGGAGGCATATGGTGCTAGGTGAGAAGTGTAATTATATACTATTGCATGTATTTTATTTCCAAAAAAAAATGTTGTTTAAGTTATTTTTATGAAGAAAAAACTAAAAAAATGGAAGAACTTCTAAGGAGTCCCCAACGACTCAGTGTGCAACGAAACAACAATGTAGTGCCACATTCAATACCGTCGAGGTGTCATTAATTGGACATTGCAAAGCTAAGTTCTTTGTGTGTAAGTGATGTAGCGGCAACACATCCAGCCCCTTAGCATTACTAGAGCAACAACGTCAAAAGCTTATCATGGCAATATCAGATTCTCTATTTTCAAATGCTGCAGCATCTTAATTTCTCACACCTTGGCACCATTTTTTCTACATGGGCGCTATAGTGCTCAAATATTAATAATGCCATGAAGTTGCAGTTGCAACTTCTAACGCCAAGATCTCTCAATGAAAAGACACAATTATTCACTAAATAACTAATCCATGTCAGCGAGCATCGTAGCAGTGCAAAAGTTTTAGTGCCGATGCATTAGTTCACTTGAAGGGCATTGTGGCACCATTATTTAAAGCACCGCAGCGCCAACTAACTTTTATTATTTTTTTATAAATAGTTGATGTTATGTTTGTGGGGGTGTTCATTTACTTGTCTAAAATTTAGTACCTTTTAGAGTACTTCTCTAGTTCTCTCTTAGAGTTAGAGTACTTCTCTAGTTCTCTCTTAGAGTAAAATCTATGGGAGGCTATAAAAGTATAAGAAATATTCATTTGGAGTTTTTGGCCATTATTTCTTGAAGAAACTTTGTAAGTTAAGGGAGAATGAGTGCAGAGGATATACTTTGATCCTTCCTGGTGATACCACTCTCTTATATTTTCATCCTTCCATGAGTATAATAAAAATGAGTTTGATTGTTATTCAATTTATATTTGACTATTTCTCTTATTTTGGATTGATGATATAAAATGCATGGTGAGTACTAATGAAGACTCTTATTTTATAAATGTTAAAATATGTTTTCAATATTATATGTCTCTTTATTTAATGCATATAATGGTCATATGTAGTTAAAATTTAGTGTGATGTATAACCTCGATGGAGGAATACAAAAACAACTAGGAGTATTGAGTAGGATGTTTACATACCTAGATATAAGATGTAAAATATTATAGATTCTTAAGGAGTTAATATAATTATAGGAGGTAAATAGATATCATTTTCATCCCTACAAGCTCAATAGACATCTAAGGATGCGTATGCTATGAATCACATTACTAAGAAGAGTCTCATTAGAAAAAATATGCAATTCAAATTCATCAATCCAAAACACTTTAATTAAAAATTGTATCCAATAATTTTATTATTTTATTCAGTGATAGAATCTCCAAAAACTATCATTTTTATTTTAGTAGGATAATTTTTGCAAATTAGAGTAAATAATAGTAGTTTATTACAAGTACGCATACTTCCTTGTGGGTTTGACAATCTACTATATCACTTTATTACTTCATTCAGCACATATACTTATATATATTAAGTGAAGTTTTATTATTTTTTTTTCAAATAAAATCTAAGCATTATTTAGGAGTGATATAGCTCTAGATTTTAATAAAATTCAAAAGTTCACTACACAACCCCCGCAAGTTTTTTGGCGCCATTATTGGGAAATTATTTTACTTTTATAATTATAACCATGTTATTGGCTTAATTGCATAATTAGACCTACTTGTATCTTCTCTTTTTATTTTAATTTATTTGTTGATTGCATATTCATGGTTTCATGCTTTATAGATATAAAATGGAACCTTTATTATTTTATGTTGAAATAAAAAAGAACCCTTTAAATATTCAAAAAAACTAAAAGGATTATAGAAATGGCAGAACTTATAGTAGACCAAGATCATTCTAGACCTCTTTGGGAATATGTTAACCCTTTTGTAGATGGAATTCATTAAAGCATTAATAAACCTTACGGACACTGAGTTGCCTTCTCCATCAAGTCACCAACCCTATTTTATTTACATTTCTAATGCCACACAGCTCACCTTGGTCTGTTGGTTGAGGGCTTTAGCTAAAAGGTTCTGAGTTACGCATGTGTTTTTTGTGTGAGTTTTCCTTAATGGCTTAACTTACCCAAAAAGAAAACATTTATAATGTCATAGGATTCCATTTAGAAACTCGAAAAGATTTTTAAAATAAATGCCAACATCTCTATAAATAAAACAATTACGATGTAAAATGTCTTGGTTTTTTACTTTCAAGGGACATTCTTCTTGTTTATATTTTATGATAGGTTATAACTTAAAAACATTCATTGAATTATAA
>NW_021539269.1:0-2423 GCF_001605985.2 Dendrobium catenatum | reverse complement strand
ATAAGACCCTAAACCTTCCAGAAAATGTAATAAACCCATTTAAACCGGAAAATTATGGTGTAACCCTTCTAACTGACCAGTTTTGAATCCTTAACCAATGAAAATTAAAAGCACTTTAAATTGACAGCAAATTTAAACCTTAATTGAATTTTAAGTGATTATGAATATGTTAATGAAATAATTAATTAATAATAATTAAAAATTCCAAAAATTTTCCAAACACTTGGAAAGCTTCTTAGGTCATACTGACCTTTAGAGTGATTTAAAGGAGTTGTTAGAAACCATTTGGAAAAAATCTCAAAAAGCCCTCTAATTAAGTAATTTTAAAAAAAATTGCAATCAAATAACCAAACTTCAAACCTTCATAACTAATTCCAGAAATCCAAATTGATTCAACTCACTTGAATTCAACTCATAATAAGTACTAATATTATAAAAAATGTTAAAGTCCATAAACTTCAAAATCAAAAAGCAAAAGCAAATCGTCAAACTATACGTCAAAAACGTACTTTCAAAACTTCAAACCTTCGTAATAAAATGTAGAAAATTTGATTTCAACATACTTACTCTAACTGATTGAGTTAAGTCTAGATTTAATAAAATACCAAAACATTCCAGAAAAACACCTTAATCAAAAAAGTCTTTTTTTTAACCTTTAATTAAGCTGATTAAAATATTCGAAGAAATCTTTAAAATCAAAATAGCTCTAAAACTCACTAGAAAATTTAGCTTAATGTTAAAACATCCATCAAATCTTTTAAAACACAACAACCAATCCTAAAGATGAAGTTTATTGGCTGACTACTCCGCGTGGGCTAAGTGTCTAAGTGAGCTGGTCCTTCGAGCCCTGGTGCCACAACGCATGAAAATGGATTCTAAGGAGTGTAAAACTTAAAAATAGATTAATTATAATTATTTAACTTAAAATTAATTTCAATACATTAATTGTTTTCGGCTGACTACTCCGGCTGCGGGCTAAGCTGTCCTAAGAGGATGTCCTCAGCCTGGGGCACAAACGTCGCGAATCAAGTAATGGCAAACCTTAAATTAATCAAATCCTTATTAATCAGCAATCAAAAACCTTAAGCAATTTCAATCAAATCATCTCATTTAGGAAATAAAACCCTACACCTACCTCACACACTTTAATGGTTGCTAGGATCACCGACTCTAGTTTTAGGAAATAGCCGTGCTTTACTTTCTGCAGTTGTGTGCCGTATTTTCGAGCTTTTACTGCATTTGTTTGCTACTGTAGAATTGATGTGTTTATGTACTTACTTCCCTGCACTCTGTGATTGATGTGCGTAGATTTACCGTATGTTAGGGACGCATTATATTTGGGCAAGTTCTTATGCAGTGTGCCATGCTCCATACAAGAGCCGAAATTAAAGGGGCAATTAATAAAAAAATATATTACTCTTGGCCACAGTACCTGCTGCGCTTTATAGGATCCACTTTAAATTAAAAGAGCATGGCCAAGTTGGCTAAAAATAAGAATGCATTTAAACATCCATATTATAACTGCTGGGATTCAAAATATTAACTTGCTGATTAGATAATCTTGGCAGGATCGAGCTAGATTTTTTTAAAATCTCAATTAATGTAAATCGATCAGTAAAGGTTGTTAATTATTTTAAATGAAAATTGATATTGGAATAACTTAATCCAATTCTGAATTCCAAAGAGCTGAAACATCCCTAAAGGGGAGATGTCTTCTTCCCTTGAAAGTCAAATTAGGCATACTTGTTCATATATCCAAAAGAGAATAAGATAACACCCCGATCAAAGGGAAGTTTCTTTTCATTTGATATCCGAACCCCAACGAATCAAGATGTATTGAGAAGACGAAGAAATGGACAACGAGAAAGAATCCCAAATCTCAAAGTCATTTATTTAGATTAGAAACGGTTGTAGTCATGGTGCCCGCCACTTACTTTTCTGCAATTTGTTGTGATGTAAGAATAAGGGCAACTTTGCCTACGACCACAATTGATATATTAATTGATTCGATTTATTTAATAAATTCGCATTAGAACACCTTCTTTTCTTAGTCTTTTACTTGCAGCCGCATTTGGTTTGGACTGGAATTCGAATTTAGCTATAGGGCTTGTCAAAAAATTCTTCTACTTAATTAAATAAAATTTTTAAGAAAGATAGAAAACTTGCTAAAACGGTCCCTAAGAAGTAACTTAATTAAGGTTTAATTTTAATTAAGTCAATTAAGGGGCTTAATGATCTATAAAATCAGTGGAAAGTTTTCTATGGGTTGTACATATCACTAAGTTCAAGTGTTCAAAGTTTTGAGTCAAAAGAATGTGTATCCTAATTATTGGAAAGTTCTAAGTTTTCTAGCAAGGGTCCTTAATTATTGTCCTTAATGATGTCACTAAGTTAATTAGGTTCAAATCAAAGTCTTGCTAACC
>NW_021539268.1:0-542 GCF_001605985.2 Dendrobium catenatum | reverse complement strand
GTAAACCCCCCCGGAGACTATGTTAAGAACGTTTATCATGTATTTATGTTCAAATTTACTCTTTCAACTTAACAACTTCAAATTTACTCTTTTCATACACATAACGCACGCATGATACACGCACATATAAGCATTAAATTTTATTTATAAAATTCTATTAAATATTTTATGAGCCTTTGGATAGGTATGGTTGGGAGGATAAGAGGGTTGGTTGATTTTTTATGAGCCTTTATTACTTACCATTGCTCAACATTCATATTTCTACTATATAATGCGAGACCACTTGAAGAAAAGTGTAATCATGATGTAACCACTAAAGAATATATCTTTCAATTATGTGTATAAATATTATTTACATTGATTTGAGTAAAAAATTACATATTAAATGATAATACGCATAAATTAAGCATAGTACGCACAACGAACGCATAAAATACACATAACGAACGCACAAATTACGCATTACGAACGCATGGAATACGCATAACGCACGCATGATACACTTACACATAAGCAGTAAATTTTATTTATAAAATTCTATT
>NW_021539267.1:0-232 GCF_001605985.2 Dendrobium catenatum | reverse complement strand
TAATAATGGATATATAATATATTTTGGTATTATCAAATTTTGTTGATTAAAACAAATAAAATTTATAATAATTACATCACATCTAAAAGTAATATTAAAAACTAAGTTATTTATTTAGGACTTTAAGTAGATTTAATTGTAAACTTATATACAGCACATTAAGATATTTTGATTGAAAATCTAGCTCCCAATCATTTGGCTAACATAGGTTGCAATTTTAAAAAATAACTAA
>NW_021539266.1:0-1102 GCF_001605985.2 Dendrobium catenatum | reverse complement strand
TTTCATTAAGGATAACAAAGAATTCACACTCTTTCCATAAAAAAATATTCCCGATCCGATAACAAAGAGCAAGAAACCTGTCAAGTCTTTCACTTCTGAATTGCTTTTGAACACAAACGAGTTAACAAAATCTGATGTGATATATCTGTTATTTGGAAAAGAAACTGATTTAGATTTTGAGATTCCTAACGAAATACAACCATTGCTTGATGAATTTTCTGATTTGATACTTGATGAATTACCAGCTGGATTACCCCCGATGAGAAACATTCAACATCAAATTGATTTGATTCCTGGAGCTACATTATCTAATCGTTCACATTATAGAATGAGTCCAAATGAACATCAAGAACTTTCTAAACAAGTATCTGAACTGCTGGAAAAAGGTTTAATCCAAGAAAGTCTGAGTACTTGTGCTGTGCCTGCTTTACTTACTCCTAAGAAAGATGGAACTTGGAGAATGTGTGTAGATAGCCGAGCAATAAACAAAATAACCATCAAATACTGATTTCCAATTCCTAGACTGGATGACATGCTGGATATGTTAAGTGGTGCTAAAATTTTCTCGAAAATTGATTTGAAAAGTGGGTATCATCAGATAAGAATTAGACCTGGAGATGAATGGAAAACTGCTTTTAAAACCAAAGAGGGCTTATATGAATGGCTTGTTATGCCTTTTGGTTTGTCTAACGCTCCGAGTACTTTCATGCGAACAATGAATCATGTTTTACGATTTTTTATTGGAAAATTTGTGGTTGTGTATTTTGATGACATTCTGATTTATAGCATTCGTCCATCTGAATACCTTTTTCATGTTAAAGAAATTATGAAAACTTTGAGAGAACAGAAGCTGTACATCAATTTAAAGAAATGCTCTTATATGACTTCGAGTTTGATATTTTTGGGTTACATTATATCTGCTAAAGGAATTAAAGTAGATCCTGTGAAAATCGAAGCAATAAAAAGTTGGCCTGTTCCTAAGAATATCAGAGTGGTAAGAGGGTTTCATGGGTTAGCATCTTTTTATCGTCGATTCGTTAAAAATTTCAGTACTGTTATTTCTCCTAGGGGTGTCAATATTTGACACGACACGAAAACCCGA
>NW_021539265.1:0-277 GCF_001605985.2 Dendrobium catenatum | reverse complement strand
CAAAATTTACCCCGGAACTTATTCCATTAAAACTCCCCTCGCCAAATAAAAAAAGCAAGAGAAGCGCGGCGGGGAGGTCGAGGCCGAATTTGTGGAGCCCCCAGATTTCTGGCGACTCCGCTGGGGAATGGTTTTTCTTTCCATCTCTGGCTAGTCATTAAATGGCTATAGTAGCAAGCAAATTCATGTGGTTTCAAATTTTAAATTTCCTGAAAATGAATCTTTTAAATAAGATCAATGGAAATTCGTTTAGTAGGGTTTTTAATTCCATGCTAAC
>NW_021539264.1:0-227 GCF_001605985.2 Dendrobium catenatum | reverse complement strand
AGAGAGAGCAAGGGAGAGAGAGAGCAAGAGAGAGAGATATATATATATATATATAGATAGAGATTGAGAGAGAGAGAGCATGTGAGAGCAAGATAGAGAAAGTGCAAGCTAGAGAAAGAACAAGAGAGAGAAAGAGAGAGTAAGGGAGAGAGAGCTGGGAGAGAGAGAGGGAGAGAGAGAGAGATATAGATATAGAGAGAGAGCAAGAGAGAGAGTAAGAGAGAGAG
>NW_021539263.1:0-419 GCF_001605985.2 Dendrobium catenatum | reverse complement strand
CAGAATGAAATCCAAGCAGAGTTGCAATCCTACAGAGCTGAAAAAACAGAGGAAGAAGGACCAATAGGAGCAGCCATCTGCAGACAGTGAGGATGCAGATGATGATTAGATATTTTTTATGTTTGATGATTGTATTAATTAGAACTTGTGAACTTTAGAACTTGTGATTGTAACATTATCATGAACTTACTTGTGAACTTGTGATTATAATATTATGATGAGCTTTTGATTGTCTTTATAATTTATGGCTGTGATGAATATAGCGGCGTGTTGCCCAACATATGATTGTGATGAATATAGCGGTGTGTTGCCCAACATATATTGCTCTTTCTGCAGGTTTAGACTTTAGGGTGAACCTCCCTCAAATAGAGGAGATGCTGTTAATTTTTTTTTGCAGATGCTACAGGTTTCCGGCGGCT
>NW_021539262.1:0-246 GCF_001605985.2 Dendrobium catenatum | reverse complement strand
CTTCATCCTAAGCTTGGCCGTTGCCACCCCGCAAGACCACATACATGGATGACCAGAGAATTTACTATATGAATGACTGGGGAATTTCATCATTGGGGGTTGTTGGATCACCTTATCGTGTTCAGATAAGCCCAAGTTTAACTACAATGATAAAGAGAAATTATTTCCACACACCAATGTTTGAAATTGCGTATTCGGGTATTGAGGCATTTTTCATTCCTGAGGCGAGGCGTAAGCCTCAAGGCG
>NW_021539261.1:0-233 GCF_001605985.2 Dendrobium catenatum | reverse complement strand
CCTACAAGAACATGAAATTGATTTTTTAATCTATATCCAATCATAATTTAATTTAAATTTTTTAGAGAATAAATTTTGCAAAGAAATTAATTTGTAGAATAAAGTAATTTAAAATTTCATTCTAGATATCGACTACAAATAATTTATCTCTAAAAACTTAACTAATTCAAGAAGAGAAATTTCAATAAAAGTCAAAATATCATTTCATTTAACACTTATAACACATACCACCA
>NW_021539260.1:0-279 GCF_001605985.2 Dendrobium catenatum | reverse complement strand
GATGAAAATAATGCATTAAAAGTTTCACACACCTCACATAAATCTGATCTTAAGAAATCTAAAGAGATTGAGAAAAAGTTAAGGATTGATAATGATACATGAAAAAGAACTTACTTGAGGATTCAAAATGATTTTGACATATATAAGAAAAATCGGATGACATCCACTTTTGATCCTAAGCCAGAACCTAGGAAGAGGCATTATAACTCAAACCATTTAAGAAACCCATTCCTGGAGTTAGTTGTTTTTCTTGTGGCATGCTAGGACACATCTCACACA
>NW_021539259.1:0-292 GCF_001605985.2 Dendrobium catenatum | reverse complement strand
AGGGTTATCCTAAGCAATTAAAATATATATAAAAAAAAGTTATTCCCAAGCAGTTGTATATGAGCAGAAAAGAAAGTAAACACACTGGCCACGCTCCTTTTATTTGGGGGCTTTAGCAGCTGAAGCACCTGTGCAAGCAGTTATAACGATTGATAATAATTTTTTTTATTGATTTAGCCCCCTTTTTATATTGCCCTGCATGAGCGTGGCCACCTGCAGAAAACTGTGTCAACATCCAGATCGTGCCTAACCTAGGGGTAATCAAGTCGCCAAACACATCAATCCATCCACA
>NW_021539258.1:0-240 GCF_001605985.2 Dendrobium catenatum | reverse complement strand
GTTCTCGACCATCCCTAGCACGTGTGTTGGTGGAGCTGGACATAACTAAAACTTTTCCGTCCCAAATTTGGCTCGGGCCTGAGTTATCCTGGTATATTCAAAAGGTGCATTTTGAGAGTTTTCCTGATTTCTGTGTGTCTTGTAAACGGCTGGGCCATATTCGGGGGCATTGTGAGTCGTCTCCGCTATCTAATTCTACTATCCCTCTGGCTGGAAATGTTACGAATTCTACTTTAGGTG
>NW_021539257.1:0-217 GCF_001605985.2 Dendrobium catenatum | reverse complement strand
TCATAGTAGATTGCATGGTTCTGATTGTTGTTTTGAATGATTGATAGGCTGGAGGTAGTCCGTTTAAGATGTATAGGATGATGTCTTCTGTATCAATCTTGGCGCCGGCCGAGGCTATGTTGTCGACTAACTTCTTGATTTTAGACATATACGTTTGCATCGACTGGTTCTTCATTGAATTATTGTGTAACTCATTCTTGAGTTGAATGACTTTTGA
>NW_021539256.1:0-232 GCF_001605985.2 Dendrobium catenatum | reverse complement strand
TTAACTAATTAATACAAGAAAGTATATTTCATGAGCCTATCCAAGCCTGCCACGTGTACGTGGCTAACAGGATTGAGTCGAATTTGGTGTCGTTGAGTTCGTATTTCAGAGACGCTCAGTTTGACTATAAGTTAGTTGAAATTGGAGTTCATGTGATCCCAAATTTAATTTTGAATTTTACCGCTTGATTTTGCCTCGAGATTCGTGCTCGATCAAGATAATTTTTTCAGGA
>NW_021539255.1:0-342 GCF_001605985.2 Dendrobium catenatum | reverse complement strand
GCTAAATTCTGACATCGTTAAGATTCTTAAACAGTTGAAAAATTCTCTATGATCGGGAATCAACACGAGGCATTTGATGGAGCACTCCGAACTTGCCCCGGATCATCTCTATATTTACAGGGTGTGTCACTCATGAAAATTTATAAATATAACCCTACTCTCTACATGAAGGGGACATCTGGGCTAGAGATTGGAGAGAGCTTTAACGCTTCAAGAGCTCCACGACCACTACATGCCATCGATTGTCGTTAGACCACCGCTCGGCCGTCGATCACCGTCGAACTTCTGCCCGGCCGGCGCCAAACTTTAGCCCGAATGTCGTCGGACCACAACCCTGCTGTC
>NW_021539254.1:0-463 GCF_001605985.2 Dendrobium catenatum | reverse complement strand
CTCCAGATGATGGGAGTTGAGGCTTGGGATTGGTGAGAGGTTGAAGATTGAAGTTCTCTATAGCTCTATCCGATGTTCGATATTAACTATCACTGTTAGCCACTACTATCAGCCAATTGATATTACCAAACCACTATCTTATGATTTATCCCATCATCCAATTGTTATCGTCTGGCTAGTATTACTTAACCACAAGCACTTCGTCATCATTTTCTAACCACCATTGCCCAAATGATATCATCTAATTGCCATCATTATCTCTCCAATACCTCTCCATAGTTTCTATTATAACTATAAAAGATCAAGCAAGTGCCTCTAAGTTTATAAGACCAAAATTTTAAAGCTTCAATTTTATGACAAATCCTATAAATTTATAAAGGACCAGTGTTTTTCTCCTTCTAAATTTTATGTGAATTTTATCACATAAAATTTTTTTTAGCTTCTTTATTTCTTCTATTTTAGC
>NW_021539253.1:0-521 GCF_001605985.2 Dendrobium catenatum | reverse complement strand
ATCACTATCTGATACAATCTTAGATTATTTCCTCCTCTCATTACTACTAGGTTAGTAGTTAAGAGAGTGGCACCCCGAGTGGTTCTAGTCCTCCTCCTCTGCAGATGATGTAGTGGGACACGTATAGTGACGTACCCTAACATCCTTTAGTAGAGTAGACGGATCATAACCCTCAGTTGGGGGCCTATGGCCTATTGTTGGTGATTGCTCAATTCTTTTTTGCTTAAGTCTTTCAGTGTAGTAGTCAAGTAAGTGTATTGAAGATCATGCTCTCGTCTCTACAATCTCCCTCCTTTGTGTAAGGAGAAGGTACGTAAAAGGAGCAACGAACCCTTTATTGGCCTCAAAGTCGGTCTTCTCTAAGGCTTCCGATTCAGCGGTCTTTCTAGCCTTAAGATTCCTTTTTCTGGCTCTTCAAATGTAATTCTTTCTCTTGTTCATACCAACGACAAGGGTGCTAGAACTTGATTCGATCTCAGATTGGGATGGTAGCTCTTCTGTTATTATTAACTTCTGGTTCT
>NW_021539251.1:0-228 GCF_001605985.2 Dendrobium catenatum | reverse complement strand
CTCTCTCTCTCCTTTAGGTTTTCTCAGGTCAAGATAGCAGCCAAAAGATGTTAAAAAGTGTTGAACAATAGCTCTTAAATAGAAGAGCTTCAAAGGAGCTCAATAATTACAAGTTGCCGATTTTATCGTCCAGGACGATAATAACATCATCCTGGTTATCGTCCTGGACGATCAGTTCAAAACACAGACAATCGGCCAGAACATCACCCTGAAGATGATCTAGATGAT
>NW_021539250.1:0-278 GCF_001605985.2 Dendrobium catenatum | reverse complement strand
GAGTATTAAATTAATTAAATATTAATTTTTAATTAAAATTAAATTATTCATGAAATTAATGTTCAATCAAGGGGGTTTTATTTTTCTTTAATTAAGGGTTGAATTTTTGTTATTTAGAGGTATTATATGTAATGTTTGGAATTAATTTGAATTTATTAGAATTTTTAGGAATTTCAAGGTTAATTAAAGGTTGAATTTTGAATTAATTAATTAAATTATTTGATGAATTTTAAAATCAATGAGAATTTCTCTATGGGCTGGAGGTGTTACTAAGTTCA
>NW_021539249.1:0-226 GCF_001605985.2 Dendrobium catenatum | reverse complement strand
AACTCAGAAATGCAATTTTCTTTTTCATAGTTTTGTTTATTTATTAAGTTTATTTATTTATACATGCTTGTGATGAGGTATGAGAACGTGATATGTTATCTATTATTATTGTTGAGAAAAAAAAAAAGATTAGATTGCGTTTACTTAGAGAAGTGCCTCTTAATTTATAAATTATAATAAGTGAGAGAATATAATATTTGGAATGACCACCAACTAAACAGAGTTG
>NW_021539248.1:0-219 GCF_001605985.2 Dendrobium catenatum | reverse complement strand
CAAGTGAAGTGTATATTGGTGATATCTTAGGAGATTCAGATTCAAGACTTTATAAGTTCCGGCCACTTGGTTAATTACCAACTGGGAATCTCTAAATATCTTAATCTCTTTAATTTCCATTAGAATCGCAAGTTCCAGACCAGTTATCAAAGCCTTATATTCAGCTTCATTATTTGTGCAGAGCTCCGATAAATGGTAGGAAAAATGCATCATTCCTTT
>NW_021539247.1:0-621 GCF_001605985.2 Dendrobium catenatum | reverse complement strand
TTCAGATCACTCTCCACTTCGCATTAAAATTAAGCCTCGATTGAGAGATGTGCCTTCTCAATTTAGGTTTCATAATATGTGGTTACTTTATGATTCTTTTATGAATGTGGTGAAGAAAAATTGGTTTGCCCCTTTACATCCGGATAATGCTATTTATGGTATGCGTAGACTATGGTACAAGATGAAAAGGCTTAAGTTTATTCTGAATTGGTGGAATCATAATTATTTTAAGAATATACTTTCTAGCATTTAATTGAGGAAGATAAATTTTATTTCCAGGAGTCCCAATGCCAATTATTTCCTTCTGAGACTAACTTTTCTCTTTTTAGAGAAGCTAAAGATGGGCTTTATGAATTACAAGCTTAGGAAGAATTGTTTTCGAAACAGAAAGTGGCTATTAAACATCTTGTTGAAGGTGACAACAATACAAAATATTATCATGCTTTGTTCAAGAGGAAATGCAATATTAATTGTATTAATAAAATTCAGTGGGTTGATCGCTGTGTTTTTGAAGATGGCACTGAAATTGCTAGCTTAGCTGTTCAACATTTTCATAATCATTGAAATAAAAATTTCAATCCTTCCACTATTGATAATCCTAATATTATTTTATCCCTTACT
>NW_021539246.1:0-306 GCF_001605985.2 Dendrobium catenatum | reverse complement strand
ACTTCAACCTCTTTAGCGGCATACCTCCTCCTCCTCCTCCAGAACAGTAGAAATATTTTTATGTGTGTCTGTTGTATTTTTTTATGTTTTTATCTTGTCTGTTTTATTGTTAATTGTTTGATTTTATGTTTTAAGTTCAATGTATTTTTTTATGTGTAATCCGTTTCTTTAATATCAATGAAAGTTTATTTTTATTAGATTTGTTTTAAAATGTGGTTAGTGTTTATGAATTTCATTAGTATTATTTAATCTACATAGTGCTTAAATTCGATTGTAATTTGAGATTATCTATATTAGAAAATCTAG
>NW_021539245.1:0-452 GCF_001605985.2 Dendrobium catenatum | reverse complement strand
AGGAGGAAGACATTTGAGGTATGGCCCTGTGAAAGATTGTTTGTATAACTCTCCGTTAATAATGGTGAAGTTGGCTGCTTGCCTTCGAAGCCGTACTACCATAGCTGGGTCTTCAGGGAGAGAGCCTTCTTGTAGGAGAGCAAGAATGGGGTTGATCCAAGAAGTTTCTTTTTATTCATCTATTTCTTGAAGTACCCATGAGCCTTGAATGCTCGGGAAGTGGATCTCCTCAATGAATTTTCTTTTAAAAACATCTCCCGTTGTAGAGGTTGCTAGTTTGGAGAGTGAGTCTGCCCTTGCGTTTTGCTCTCGAAGGATATGGATGACCTGATGCTTTGCTATTTGAGCCAACAAGGTTTTAACTATCTGACAGTATTGAGCCAAAAGTGGATTGTGAGCATCGAATTCCCCTTCCACTTGAGAAGCAACCAGTTGGGAATCAGTGTGAACCA
>NW_021539244.1:0-266 GCF_001605985.2 Dendrobium catenatum | reverse complement strand
GTCGTTGGGTTCGTATTTTTGAGACGCTCTGTTTGACTGTAAGCTTGCTGAAATTGGAGTTCGGGTGCTCCCGGAATTAATTTTTGAATTTTCCAACTAGCTTTTGCCTCGAGATTCGTGCCCGATTAAGCTAATTTTGTGACGACGTATCAATACTATTTGTGTATAAATTTTATTTATTTTTTAATCATAAATTTATATTATTGCACAATTATTACATCATTATTATATCATTTAGATTTTATTTAAAATTTTTTAATATTTAT
>NW_021539243.1:0-267 GCF_001605985.2 Dendrobium catenatum | reverse complement strand
TCGTGCCCGATCAAGATAATTTTTTGACGATGTATCAGTAGTACTGTTCAAATCCGTTATATACAACCAAGATTGTTATTGATCAACATCTCGCCTCAACCATTTTTTCCACTGTTTCAGCTTCTCTACTGCCTTACATCCTTAATCTTCAGAACACTCATGATATTTAGATAACACTAGACAAATATTGGAACTTACAAACTGATCCAGGATTCTTCAGCTTAAGAACGAATTACATCAGTTGCAGCTTGGAGATAAAATAATGTC
>NW_021539242.1:0-246 GCF_001605985.2 Dendrobium catenatum | reverse complement strand
GGATATCTACAACAGCAATATAGATTCTACAATAGCAACATAGCCAGTTGTTTGTACTTGTTCAGTATCATTGTATTGAAATGCATGTTACTGTATTGACGTACGGATTTATTATTTTATCGATTTCTGCTTTATTGATTTGATTGGATTTACTGTTTTGTACGGATTTATAGATTTCATTGATTGATCATTGAGCATGGATACTATTGACTATTGATTATTGATATTGATATGGATAGAATGGAC
>NW_021539241.1:0-405 GCF_001605985.2 Dendrobium catenatum | reverse complement strand
GTCGGGTTGACCCGACCCGACCCACATGGCAGAGGGCAAAGTCACGAGCTCGTGACAACACGAGTGCGGACGGAGTCCGTGAGACCACGAGACGGCACAAGTTAAGACGGAGTTCGACAGTCTATGAGACCGCACGACAACGCGAGTGCGAGCAGAGTCCAGCAATCCGCGGGACCGCGTGAGCAGACGGAGTCCGCGGGACCACGCAACAGCGCTAGTGCGACAGCGGGCGACGGCACGAGCACAGTAGCGAGCAACGTCGCAAGTGCGGGCAAAAAACGGGATGGACTAGACTTTCGGGTAAGTGTCGAGTTGATTTCAAGTTTTCGGGTAAAGCCGAACCCGGCCCATTTGCTAAACGGGTCAACCCGAATCTGAATTTTTCCGAGTTGGGTTTCATGTCGG
>NW_021539240.1:0-1088 GCF_001605985.2 Dendrobium catenatum | reverse complement strand
AGACCCTAGTTTAGTTTCTACGAAACTTGGTCTGGGTTAACAAAACCTAAGTTTTCAAACCTTTCAAGACTAGTTGGAGTCGACTCTACTTCTCACTCTAAAAGCTGAATTTGTTCCCACTTGTCGTTCTTACAGGGTCCAAATGGTTAGAGGAAAATTTCTAATAGAATGAACAAATCTTCTACTCCTGATAAGAATTCAAATCCTGTCCTTGAGAAATATGTATAATTCTTTACGTGGAGGCATCTTTTCCTTTGAAGCCTTTGTAACAAAATTATACTCTATATTGGGTCCAAGATCAACCCTACTAGAGGAGTATTTTGTAATACTGGGAATTGCCGTTCAAAATTAATCCACGACTAAGCAAAGTGCCCGACTCCAATTTGAGGAGTTTGAGGCCTTGCATTGCTTTTTCTTTAAGGCTCAATAAAACTCAGAGTCGTACAAAGCCTGACCGGTTCAAGCTTGTGATAAGATAGCGCGACTTAGAACCTTCCGAGTAGGAGACTTGGTCCAGGTTCTTCAGATGCATATCTTAGCCTACCGAGAGATCGGTGCGAAAGCTTAAACCAATACAAGACTGTCCTTTTTATCATAGAGACGATCCTTAAGAAATATTTCAAACATTAATTGATCAACCCTAGAGAATGCCACCCGATATTTTTAAATATTGGGGAGGCTCTTCAGGAAGTACCATGCCAGATGAGTGTAAATTCAAAGTCAATAAAAAGTCTTCGAATTTCCTGGATTAAAGAAATTTCTTAATTAAAAATCAAACTTCAAATTAAAACACATTCAAAATTCAAAAATCAAATCAATTCAAATTCAAAACTTTCAAATCTCAAATTTCAAAATTCAAACCCGATCCTCTATATGGAGCAAGTTTCCTTCATATACGATCATCCAGACTCGATCCTCTATGTAGAGCAAGTTTTCTCTACATACGATCAATTAAACTCGGTCCTCCGTGAGGAGCAAGTTTCCTCCACATATGATCATCCACACCCGGTTCTTTGTGTAGAGCAAGTTTCCTTTCCATAAGACCGCTCGCTAGTGGTGGAGCATGCCCTCTGTGGCACCACCCTAGC
>NW_021539239.1:0-554 GCF_001605985.2 Dendrobium catenatum | reverse complement strand
TAAACAGTTTGTACTGTACGATGTATGGTTCGTACAAACGACTCACATAGTACGAAATGTTATCGTACATAATCGTACCGGATAAACTTGTTCAGTTTTTGAACTGTTCGTACAGACGACTGATAGAGTACGAAATCAGGTTCATACAGGATTGTACATGGATTTTTGAACAGTTCATATGGGACGATATACATTTTGTACGAATGACAAAATAGAGTTCATACCAGTTCATATAGACAAAATTGAACTATTCGTACTGGACGTTATTTGTTAGTACGGACGGATCGTTCAAGACTGCATGCGATTGTACAGTATGATCGTAGGATAATTTTCTTGCAATTTTCAATTTTTGGATGGTTTTTCATGTTTTTTCAATATTTGGAGTCCTAAAAATTGTCACTAAACACCTTTGTTGTGAATTTATCTTGAGAGTGGCTATTGAGTGTGAGTATTTGGGAGAGATTGTGAGAGTGAAGTGTGAGAGATCAAGTAAGGGGGAGTTGTGAGGGATTCACAAGGTTGCCCAAAGCGATGATCTTTTTGTCTCCTTCAAG
>NW_021539238.1:0-234 GCF_001605985.2 Dendrobium catenatum | reverse complement strand
GATTCATCCCTAAGTGTTTCCAAGCGCTTTCCCAATGAACCCGATAAGACTTCAAAAGAGGTTAGATGACATCGTTAATCTAGTTGGCACTATGACTAGAATTATGACGGAGCAACCACTATCCCCACTCTAAGTACGTGCCCCACTCTGCTTATCAACCTAGACCTGAGTTTAAGCCACAACGACTAGAATCACAAGACCGTCTACCCACCTTTGATGGTTCCTTGGACCCTT
>NW_021539237.1:0-265 GCF_001605985.2 Dendrobium catenatum | reverse complement strand
TAGGAGGACCCATAGGCATATGAAGATAAATGTATTGTCTTCTGGGAAATTTGAGCGATTCGAGCCCGGCTCTTGCGGAAGGAATAAGTTCCCTCAACCAAGGAGGCAAAGCATGAGCCGCGAGATACCTATGATCATATATAAATTTTTAACGTCTAAGATTGATCCATAATTGCCCTCAAAATTTATATGATGTCATAATTGATTTTTATGATACATTGAATTATTAGAGAGTTTATAAATAGGCAAAGAATACCATCCAATA
>NW_021539236.1:0-438 GCF_001605985.2 Dendrobium catenatum | reverse complement strand
ACAGGATGAAGTCAATTTTTTGTAACATATCAATGGTCAGCAATGGCAACACCAAAAAGTGAGCGTGGAGAGAGTGTGTGAAATGGATTAGAACTTGTAAAAAAATCAGAGAAGCCCACTCTATTTCATCTAAACTCTGAATGAACTAATATCAATTGGATATAACTTTCTTATTCATGGTTTTGAGAAAGAGAGAGAGAGATATAAGAGAGAGAATTTGGTGAAGCATGTTGATCAAATAGGTGAAGCTCCATCATATTGGAATCAAATGAGATACTTTAGGTTTGGTTATAAAAAGTTGTATAGTAAAATGTAATACCGTGTAAAATGAATTAAGCGTATTTAAAATGTTTGGAGTTGTTTAGATAAGTGCAACTATATAATTTTTTTTATTTGACTTGAAGTAAAGTAAATATAATGTAAAGCTTAAAATTTATT
>NW_021539235.1:0-471 GCF_001605985.2 Dendrobium catenatum | reverse complement strand
AAAATAATGGAGAAATGCTTTAGGATTATGATATGATAAGAGGGTATCATAAAGACATTAAAGTAAATTTTATAATGCTGCAATTTGGCCTGCTATATTGTATGGATTTGAGTGTTAGGCAGCTTAAAAAGTCATTGATATATAAGTTGCGCATAGAAAAAAATGAGAAATATTATAATGCAGGTGTTGATAAAACTAGAAAGGGTAAATTCATAAATCATCATCTTGGAAGGGATCGTTGAAAAAGCATTTAATGAAAGATATGTTGGTTGAAAACTAACTTGAATCATTTATGTAGGTAAAATAGAAGTAGCAAAATGTACCTAGTACACAGGTGAAAAAAAATTAGTATTGAAGGATCAGAAAGTAAAATGGGTCGAACTAAGATAACATGGATAAACATTTTTCAAAAAATTTAGTGAAGAATATATTTTACAACTCATGCAACACTTAAAAAAGAATAAATGAGAA
>NW_021539234.1:0-1396 GCF_001605985.2 Dendrobium catenatum | reverse complement strand
GAAATACTTTTGTGCAAAATTTGACATCACCAAAGCCTTTGACTTGGTGTCTAGAGATTTTCTTTATCAAAGGCTTGAGGCAAAAGGGTTCCCTGACATGTTCATATTGTGGATTAAAGCCTGCACTTCTGATGTGCATTTTTCTGTTTGCATTAATGGTATGCTGGAAGGGTATTTTAAATCCACATCTGGTATCAGACAAGGCTGTCCGTTATCTCCCTACCTCTTCAGTATTATTATGGATGGCCTATCTTCCTCCTTTGACTTAGCAACTACTCATGATGATTTCAATGGTATTTCGATTGGTAACTGCACCATTTCACATTTACTGTTTGATGACGACCTTCTGGTTTTTGGATTGGCTTCCATTAAGAATGCACAGGCCCTTAAAACTATTCTCAGCAGCTTTGGTGATGTTTCTGGCCTCCATACAAATCCCATTAAAAGCACAATTCTCCTCTCCAAGGACACCAATACAGCAAATTCTATTTGTGCTATCCTCAATATCCAGCAAACCTTTAACCCAATATCTTATTTGGGACTTCTAATTTTCTATAAAAAAACTCAAATCGGCTCATTTTCAGCCTCTGATTCAAAAAGTTGCTTCCCTTTTAGAAGGTTGGAAAGCGAAAACTCTGTCTTTTGCTGGAAGGATTCAATATATCAAATTTACTATATGTAGCACTCTGGCTTACTGGATAAGAGGGTCTATTATACCAAAGATTTGCTGTAAGCAATTAAACAGGATGTGTGCTAGATTTACCTTCTATGGCGATATCAACAAGAAAAAGCTCCACATGGTCTCTTGGAAACAAACTTGTATTCCTAAGCATAATGGTGGTCTGGGAATCCCTTCTCTTGATTCCCTATATCATGGCTATGGTTGTTCTGTTATTTGGCGTTTCTTAAACAGTAACAATCTTCTTTTTGAATGGTGGAGGGCTAAATATTATTCTCTTTGGAATAGCTTGACTGTGAACTGCACCCAATTTTGGAAAAATCTTTGTAAGATAGCTGATGGTATTAGAAACTGTATCTCCTTTTCTATTACCCCTTCTAACTGTCTTTCTCTTTTTTTGGACCCTTGGTGTGGGGGTGCCTCAATTGCTGAACACCTGAATCAAGGAAACTTGTTACCTGCTTTTAAGCCTTACATTGGCTGGAGGGTGAAGGATATTATCTGGGGGGAAAACTGGGCTGTTCCGAGCTTTTTTGATAACCGAATTTCTGCTCTTTTTAATATTGTTCCTATTGAGGGCAATGATGATAGCCATCTTTGGCTTAGTAAACTGAATCCCAATTTTGCTGATTTTCATAAGCACTATTATAGTCACCTGGAGGTGGTGAATTGGAACAAATATGTTTGGCACAAGAAAGCCTCCCTTCGTTTTTCTGC
>NW_021539233.1:0-264 GCF_001605985.2 Dendrobium catenatum | reverse complement strand
TAAACCCATCCTATTGATAAAGCGAATTCTTGATTAAAAAAATTATGAGTTAGATCCAACAACTTGTAAAAGATCTCTATGCGATAAATAAAATGTAGGGAGATAAAAAAAGTTCAATTTCAAAATTTAATTTAAAATATGATGAAAATTTTAAATGAAAAGTAGAATAACCTTTTTAAGAAAATAGAAATTGAGAGTCAAAATCATGAGTTTTCTTTCTTTGACTGTTTTTAGAGAAGTCAAACACAATTTTTATAAGAATTC
>NW_021539232.1:0-221 GCF_001605985.2 Dendrobium catenatum | reverse complement strand
AAAATCAATTTTTGTATTAAATATTAGTAGTCCCAAGTGTCAGATGTTCGGTGGGCGGCAAGCATAGATGTATGGTTCACATCATAATTGTAGAGGATATGGATCCTCTGTATTATTGTTTATTTTGATTTGACTTAATTAAATTTATTAAGACTTTGTATTTAGATTAAATTAAATAAATTATTTTTTTTTGGAACATTATAAATAACACAAAATTATCC
>NW_021539231.1:0-211 GCF_001605985.2 Dendrobium catenatum | reverse complement strand
ACACCCCTGTCGACCCAGTTCTAGCAGTTGAGACAGAGCTGTTGTCATGCGCAGAGCAGCCAGATGAGGCCGTTGATTAGATGGAGGTTGTGGCTCCTTCCAGGTCCGAGGCGGTCCTGATGATTTGCGATGATGGTTTGGTACCTACCCCAAACAGATCGCTAGTACGGATTGAGACAGACTTAGCCCCTAGCACTCATAGGATCACCAC
>NW_021539230.1:0-948 GCF_001605985.2 Dendrobium catenatum | reverse complement strand
CTAACTTATCACGTAAAATCCCAAAAAAAAAGAAGAAAAAGATGCCAGTTGGTATGTCTAATTCCTAATAAAAATCAGAGGAGCTATAAGCAGGGCGGTAGAAAGTAAAAAAAGGAAAGAGAGAGAAAGTAAGAGAGAGATTGAGAGAAAGTAAGAGAACTCCAAAGTAAGCATTTCGAGTACCTACGCTTTACTGTAGACGGAGAGAGTCTCTCTCAGGTGTCCGGATGCAATAATTTGCCTTCTGAGCGAGGAGGAGTTCATGCGGACGGGCTCCTTCACGCGGCAACAGAGGCTTCATGCGGATTGCAGGAGGTTCACGAGCTGCGAACAGACGGTAGCGTTGGGCTCCCATGCGGGACACGCGATCGTGCACACAAGAGTTGTTCGCGGGCTGGTTTCGTTAGCATTTGGTCAGAGCCAAGGAAAAGCGAGCGTGAGCGCGCAGCGGAGTCGGGGCCAAGCGCACGGGAACACCATTGCAGCACATAACGTAGGTGTGCGCAAGAAGCGGAGGCCAAGCTCACGGTTAGACGGGTGGCTTGTGTAAAGTTGCATGTTGGAGCATGTGCGGGTGTTCGGGAAAGGCTGGTGAGTTGGAGGATGCTCGGTGCTGGAGTGCAAATGTGTCGTGTTGATGTGTCATGCAGGAGCAAGCGATGCGGGAAGAACAGCGATGAGTGCAAGCACATGGGTTAGAACGCTTAAGAGCGTGAGCTAGAAACATAGATCGAAACTCACTGTCGGGGCCATTCACAAGCGGTATCGGACTCGATTAGATAGATTTGCTCTTAGAGTTAATGCACTGAGACAATCAAATTATAGCAAATATGAGTTCTTGCGAACAAGTGTTTTTTTTATCATAAAATCGGACCAAAGTAATATTTCCTCTAATTTCTAAGCTTTTCTAATTTGTACCTTGATATCTGCAGGGTTGTGATGCATCAG
>NW_021539229.1:0-201 GCF_001605985.2 Dendrobium catenatum | reverse complement strand
ATAGATTTTAAGGCATGTGATGGTTGTAATATAAACTATTTAAAAACGTTTATGTTTCCTTTGATGAAGCAGATTAAATTTACTTAACCTTTTGGGCAACTGATGGATAAAATTTGATGATAGGCTGATGGAAAAAATTTGATGATAGACTTTTCAGCTCCAGGTCCCCTTTAAAGCAATCAATATTTTTTAAGAGATATT
>NW_021539228.1:0-13063 GCF_001605985.2 Dendrobium catenatum | reverse complement strand
CCTCTATTTGAGAGGAGGATCTTTCTCTCCCAAATCTCTAGACGCCGCTAGAGCCCAAAGCCTAAACCTAAGAGATATCAAATTCAACCAAACTCAATATGCCCTAATCCTAGGAAAACAAGCTATTTAATGCATACAATTCAAAAGAAAATATCTAAACAATCCCTACGTTCAAATTTCCATCCTAATTCTCTCACAAAACCTTCCTAAACAATTCTTTCGTAACTAGTGGTTTGTGCGGTACATACAAGAGGCAAAGAGTTCCACCCCTGTTAGCGTGAGCCGGTCCTGTATAGACCAGCTGGACCAGTTCAATTGATCGTCTAACAATACTCCCCTCCAAAGACTCACCTTGTCTGTAAGATGAAAAGACGACACCCTCCTCCATTCCCTCCTCATCACAAACAGTAAGAACTTGAAGAGTTTGTTCTTCTGTAATTCTATTTTTGTGAGCTTCTTGAAGTTATCCCCAAATCTTCCTCTTATAGTCTTTTCCTTTGAAGTCCCCTGAAGCATATCCGATGTTGGCTCCATGGATGTCAATAAGGTGGTGGTCACCTATATGAGCCTCCTGAGCTGCTGCCTCCCGTTCCTCTCTCAAGGTGCCTCTGATCTTCCACCATCTGAGTTAGCTCCATAGACTCTCCCAAGTCACAAGGCCTCATCACTCTAACTGTCGCCCGCGTATCGGATTTTAATCCCTTCATGGAGTTCCCCTCTAACACGGTCTCAGAAGGTCGATCCAATCGGCTAGCAAGGTACTCAAACCTCTCATAGTAGTCTATCACTTTATCACGCGTAAAATTCTCCTCCCTTTCTGGTTCAGAATCGCTCTAATAGAAAATCCTTGAACTTCCTCCAACTCCGTATGGGCCACCGCATGTCCCTCCACTGATACCAAGCCAAAGCCTTTCTTTCTAAACTTAAGCCTGTTGCCATCAGTTTCTCCTCCTCCGTTAGTCCTTTGACAGCGAAATATCTCTCAACCTTGTAGATCCACCTGTGCACATCCTCCCCCTCAAAGATTGACATCTTCAATTTTCTCATCCTTGGATCGCCTCCATTCCTTCTATTCCCTCCATAATTTCCCATTCCCTTTGGAGGTGGTTCCTCCCAAGTGTCTCAATCATTTCTTCTACATTCATACTCAAGCCTTTCATCAAATTCTCACATCCTCCTTTCAAATTCAACACCCCTTGGATCATCACAAACTCCTCTTTCCAATTCAGACCTCCTTTGGTCAAAATTCACCCTTTCCCTTTCAAATTCAGCACGCACCCTTCCACTTATGTCCAACCCCCTCACACCTCCCCACATACCCTCTACGGCTCTACCTCACTTCTCCCCAGGAAAAAGCCCTAGGGGAGGCTTTTTTTCTATTCCTTCCAAAATATGCATCACTTGAGATTCCCTTCGTCTAATTGGCTTAGGGTTTTTCCTGCTTCCTTGGCTGTCTGTGACTTCCCTCACCTCCGACGGTATTTTTTGGCTTGGTTCTCAAGCATTTTCTTCAACATCTCCTTTAGGATGGAAAATATCGAATATAACTTATCATGGGTGACTAAAATATTTTTCTTTAAATATGAAACTTGAGTTTGGACATCTGAATTTCAGATTTCATTTGTCCGATCTCCCCTTCCAATACTTCGTCCTTTCTTCCTGCCCGCCCTTTTGTCTCCGCTGCCACCGTTTGAATTTGATCCTCTAATATCTTCTTCACCATCTCATGAAGATCAGAAACTTTGTCTTCCACGGATGAAATTCTATATTCCACTGTTGCTTTCATTTGGCTCATCTCCCCTTCAAGGCATTCCTCCAACGGATCTACCTTCCTGGTCGCCATCAATACCCGAATTTTTGTAGGTTATTGACCCAAAAAACAATCAAAATCCCTTCCTCCGGCAAAAAACAGTCGTTGAATTTCCTGAAAACGGTCCCAAAATCTGCTCTGATGCCAATTTGATAGAAAACACTTGAAGATCTCAAGTGAAACCTAACGATCTCGACCAAAACAATGAGGAATATATAAAAATCTAATGAAAGATCAGATAAAAATAGTAATTTTATTGCATGAACACAAACTAACGGAAGAATATAGCAAGATAAAATTGATCCTCTATTCGAGAGGAAGATCTATCCCTCCCAAATCTCTAGACGCCTTTAGAGGCCAAAAATCTAAACCTAAGAGATCTCAAATTCAACCAAATTCATGATGTCTTAATCCTAGGAAAACAAGCTATTTAATGCAGACAATTCAAAAGGAAATCTTTAAAAAATTCTACATTCAAAATTCCCTACTATTTCTCTCAAAAAACATTCCTAAACAAGTCTTTTGTAACTGGCAGTTTGCGTGGTTCTTACAGGAGGTGGAGATTCCGGCCCTTTTAGCGTAAACAAGTCCTGTATGAACTGGCTAGACCGGTCTAACATATTTCTTCTTCATGTTGATTTGTTTTCCAACCTTAGCTAACTGCTTGATATGATGCAATTCATCCAGCGGTTGTTCTCTTGCTTTGCAGTTTGCTACCAGTTTAGTAAATTGTTGGGCCAAGACACTGTAAAACTCTCCATATTGAGTCGTCGACTCATTGCAGACATTAATACCATATGACCTCTCCCCAAAGGAGCTATTAAATGTGCTTTACACTCAGCTCGATAAATGTAGATTTGGGAAGATAGCTACAAAAACTAACGCTTTGCAATTTACCTCCAATTCATTAATTTCCTGGTTCTTACAAATTGCTAAAAAACTAACGCCCGGTGTTTTGTTGCCAATTTTTGTAAGTCGCCACTCTAGGAAGATTTTGTTAGACTGGTCCATTAGACCAGTCCAGCCGGTACGGTGTAAACTAGGCGGAACCTCCGCCTATCCTGTATGCACCATTCACATCACCTATGCCATCTTTTACACGACAGTAGATGTAGGAGACCTTTCTAAGACTGATTTAGGAGTTTTGGACAGTTATGTAGTACGAGATAGAGTTCACTGCCTTTGTTGATATGCTCTACAACTGGTTTGCACTCCCGCGGAGAAGTGGTACATTTTGAGGGAACTTCAAGATAGTCTGAGGTAGTCTTTGGTGCCATTTCATATTTTTTATTTTTCTAAGCTTATGGAGAATGCTCGTCTGATAGAGAATGATTTGATGATTACTCAGCAGTGATAGACTTTTAGTTTCAAGAGATTTAGTGGAGATATTTCTAGTAGTGGCTTTTTTGTGAAGAACATCAAATTTCTATCTAGAGAGTCTAGGAAGGGTGGACAGTTTATATTTATGGCAACTTGTAGTATGGGTAGTGTTGCTAGTTCTAGGAGTTTTGTTAGTGGGGAACCTACGTGCCAGAGTTGTGGCAAATGTCACTTCGGTCAGTGTTACATGATGACTGGCTAGTTTTTAAGGCATACTGAACACATAATGACAGAGTTTCCACAGGCAGGATTCGACCAACGATCTGAGCTCAAATTTATGAGTTTTATTAGATCGAAAGGGAAATCGAGGACATTTCTACTTTGCATGTATGTTGAGAGTCCTTTTAGTAGTGGAAAGTGGATTTTATTCAATAGCACGTAGCTAGATCATTTGGCATTGATCAGAGAGTCTAGTGACACTATTGCTCCATCTCCAGTTCAACCATGTGTTTATAGTTTGACAAAGCTGGAGGCTCGTGATGCTCCAGATATTGTGATAATAACGGCTTATATTTCTGATCAGCTATGTCGTATTATATTTGATTCTGGAGCTAGTCATTTAATTTCGAGCATTTGTTCAATTTGCTGCACTTGCTTTCAGTTTTACTGCCTATTTCTGTTTGTTACTTTGCTGACTAGAAATGGTGTGATTAGTAAGGTATGTTTCTATGATATTGAGATTTCTGATACTAAGTAGAAGTTCAATTTAATTTTATTACCTAATTTTGCATTTGATGTTATTTTTTGTATAACCTGTTGCAGTTGATACTAGATTCAAATTAATTGCTTGAAAAAAGTGAGTTATATTATTTTTGGTCAATGAAAGTTGTGTATTTCCGGGAGTTAGAGGTGATTTGTCTTGTTTTATTTTTACTGTGTAAGTAGATTGATTATGGAAAAAGACTGCATGATATTTCTGATATCAATCCGAGATAGAAACATAGATTATGGTTCTCTTTCTGATGTCTTGATATTACGATATTTTCAAGATGTGTTTCCTAAGGAGTTAGTTAGTTTACCTCTGGATAGAGATATTGAGTTTTGCGTTTATGTATTTCAGGTACAACCCATTATTTAAATTTATATGATGGCACCTAAGGAGCTTCATGAATTGAAATTCATCACAATGGAAGATTCGGGTTCAAGAGTTGGTTGATAGGGAATTTGCTCATTCTACTATGTCTCCATAGGGAGTACCCATTTTATTTGTGAAGAAAAAGGAAAGTATAATTTGCATGTGTATTAATTACAGGGAGTTGAACAAAGTCACAATCAAGAACAAGTATCTTCTTTTGTGGATTGTTGATTTATTCGATATGCTTACTGTATCTTTTGTATTTTTGAAGATTGATCTACTATTTGGTGAATGTGTTAGAGTTTTATGTTATGAAGATAGTTTTTAGTATGAGGTATGAAAATTATGAGTTTTTAGTCATGCTTTTTGGAGTGACTAATGCATTGATTGTCTTTATGAATCTTATGAATAGAGTGTTCAGAAATTTTCTTGATCAATTTGTGTTTGTTTTAATAGATGATAGTTTGATATGTTTTCCTTATAATAAAGATCATGCCAGCAATTGAGAATTATTTTGGTGACTTTAAGAAAGCATCTGATATATGCCAAATTCTTCAAATGTGAGTTCTAATTGAGGAGTATTTCTTTTCTGAGTCATGTGTTGAGTGTTGATGGTATTTCTATTGATCCACAGAAATTTTAGGCAGTTACTGAGTGGCCGAGACCTACTACCGTGTTTGAGGTACATAGTTTCTTGGGTATAGTCGAGTATCATAAAAGGTTTTTGAAAGAATTTTCTTAGATTTCTACATCTTTGGTGATATTGACTCAAAAGTTAGTAGCTTTTATATAGACATCAGAGTGTGAGGCCAGTTTTTAGAGATTAAGGAATTGTTTGACTTTTACTCCAATTTTGGCTTTCCATCTAATACAAAAAAAATTCAGGTATTCAGTAATGCTTCAGTGAGAGGGTTGGAGTGTGTTCTGATGCAGGACAGTAGAGTAATAGCCTTTGCTTCAAAGCAATTGAAGCCACATAAGAGGAACTATTCGACAGATGTTCCGGAGTTAGTTACTATTATATTTGCTTTAAAGATTTGACGACATTATCTGTAAGGTATTAGGTGTGAGATTTTCACTGATCACTAGAGTCTAAAATACATTTTTACTCAGAAAGATTTGAATCTGAGGCAAATTAGAAGGCTTGAGTTAATTAAAGACTATAATTTCATTATTCAATATTTGTCTGATAAGGCTAATTTTGTAGCATATGCTTTGAGCAACAATTTTTTTGGTGTTTCATTTTTTTCAGGTTACTTTTGATGAGTGAGATATGGAGAGATTACATTTTTAGGCGATTTCTTCTTCTGATTGAGATTTTAATATATTAGCTCGGATGATTATTCTGCCTTCTCTACAAGAAAAATTCAGGAATCTTAGAAGTCAGATATAGAGTATTCGAAGTTGATTGATCTGTTTAGATATGATAAGAAATCATAATTATGAGTACCTAAATATGGTATTATCTTCTATAAGAATAGATTGTGGGTTTCTATTTTTGGAGATCTGAGACGAGAGATTTTGTATGAGGCTCATTATTCAGGTTATACTATCCATCTAGAAAGAAATAAAATATATAGTGATTTGAAAATTATGTTTTGATGGTCTGGATTGAAGAAGAATGTGATAGATTTTATATCAAAATATGAAGCCTATCAATTAGTGAAGGATGAGTATCAAAAACCTATAGGTTTTCTGCAGCTAGTACTCATTCGAGAGTAGAAATGAAAAGAAATTACCATGGATTTTTTTATTGGTTACCCCAGGTTAAGATATGTACATGACACTGTTTGGATTATAGTTGATCAACTAACAAATTCTATATATTTCATTCTAATTCGACAGTCTGAATCAGGGGACAAGTTGGCATAGGTATATGTGCCTAAGATTATTAGATTACATGTGATATTAAAGTTATAGTTCTTGACTAGGATGATCAATTTACCTCTAGACTATGGAGAGGTATTCAACAAGGACTCGGTACAAAATTGTATTTCAGTATGACTTTTTATTCGAAGGCAAACTGATAGTTCGAGAGGACTATTCAGGTACTGCAGGATCTTCTAAGGCTTTGTATTCTAGATCTTGGTGGCAGTTGGTAAGACCACATTCTTCATTTTTAATTTGCGTACAATAATAGTTTTTAGTCAAGTATGACTCCATATGAAGCCTTATATGATAGGAAATATAGGACCCTCTATCTTAGATAGAGGTGGGTGAGAGGCATCTGATTGGGTCAGCCTTGAATGATGATGCTATTGAAAAGATTCTTTTGATCGAAAGATAGATTAAAGGTTTTAGAAGACATCCAACGATAGTATTTTGAAGCTAAGTATTGGGTTGTGAAATTTCAGATAGAAGATTTTATATATGTGAAGATCAGGCCGATGAAGAATATGAACATATTTGAAAATGAAGAAAAGTTGAGTCAAATGTACATTGGACCATTTGAAGTGATTGAAAGGATTGTGAAATCTGCCTATAGAGATCATATGTCCGAAATTTATAATGTAGTTCACGTGTCACTTCTATGAAAATTGATATCTTTGTCTGTAAACAAGATATTTGCGGAAGAAATCGAGGTACATCCGAATCTGAACTACAAGGAAGAATCAGAGAGTTCTAGCTTATGATGTCAAACACCTGAGAAGTAAACAAATTCCTATGGTGAAACTCAGTGGAAGAATAGAATTGAGAGAGAAGGTATTTGGGAAAAAGAGTTTGAGATGAGATAGTTGTACCCTGATTTGTCTATGTGATGTGAGACTTGAGTATTAAAATGTTGAGGATTATATTTTTTTAAGGGGGAGTTGTGACACCTCCATGTTAAGCATTTAGTTCAAATGGTTCAGACCTGATTGAGAAAAAGGTAAAATTTTGAAATTTATAATTTCAATTAATTTGCATGTCTTTGAGACTATTTTAATGCTTGAAAATAGTTTCATGTATTCTACAATGAGTCTTATGTGTTTAGTGTGAATTTTGACAAAATATGAAAATGTCACTATTGGTGCGCCTAAACGTTGGTTGTCCAAGTGCCTCGGCGCTATAATCATCCAATATGCAAGATAGTGATATCGTAGTACTATAGTCTCGTGCTTTTTAGTTTTGAGCTAGCTCCATAACACTCGGATGGTAGTGTCGCATCGCTAGGCCACTAAGAGCATTTTAAATAAAAAATTATCCATTGTTCTGTTCATTTAAGTGTTGTGGGCCAGTTGAATAGAAGAGAGAAAAAGAGAGATTTGTTGAGAAAAAAGTGGATCTTTGAGCTAAGTGATATTATTCCTATCTCAGTTTTAAAAAATACAAAGTTTTTTTGAATTTCTCGATTAGATTTATATTTTCGTTATAAAAAAATAAGGATAACTTTATATATAAAAACTTTCACTGCGTAATTTTTTATATATCATAGAGAGTGAGATTATGACTATTTTTGGAAATGTTATACTAGATATTTTGGAATTTGTGTTGTTTTAATTGAATAGAAAATAATCTTAACACTAAAAAATAATATTGAAGAATAATTATAGGCTTGAAATGATGTTTTTCATAATTCTTAATAATTTTGTTATATTTTGAAAATATGAAATTTTGCTGAGTAAGAATTTCTGTTGCTTACCGTTATAGAACATAATGTAATTCTGACATGTGCTCAATTGTGCTTTAATTGCTATAATTGTGTAAAATACCTGCTTATATGATTGACAAATATCTACTGAGAGATATAAGGGGTTAGAATCCTTTGAGATTATATCTGTGTCAGGGAATAATCTAGTGCCTTTAAGATATATTATGGTGGTTAAAAAAGTAATACGCTAGTTATTATAATATATGTTTTGTTGTTTATAGGCATGTTCTTGTACTATAAGCATAAAGGGCCAGAATTTTTTGAGTTTTTGTCTGGGTTAGAGAAAAATAAAGAAAAATTAATACAAAATTTATATAAACTATTCTGTGAAATGAATTTCAGCTTTAATTAATTGCACAGTACTGTTACTCAAATCTTTGAATAACTACTATTATCTTATTTTATTGCTCAGTACAGTGATTTATTTTGCTCCATTTAACTTCATTTATATATCTTAAAACTATTTAATAAAATAATTTTAAAATTTTAGATTGCTTTTTGTGGTTTGCTGAGCTGTTTATGCTCACTGTGATTTTTCTTTTGATTTTCAAGATCTCGGAAACATAAGGTGCTTGTTTATTAGCAGTTTTAGGATTTGATCTGAGTTTATAGATATTTCTCTATTTTGATTTTTGTACAGTTATGACTTCTTTATTATTCAATTCTGTAGCTTCTATTATGTAGGCACATACTATAGTATAGACACATTTTGAGGAAATTAAATATATTTTGTTAATGAGTTTATTTACAGCATTCTAGATGTTTATAGCAGTTTTGTTATTTATAGTTTATTTAAAATAAATATTGGAAGAGAATATGAAATACTCCTAAATTAGATTGTAGGATTTATATGTCATAGCTCAAGATGATAGGAATCCTGTTGGGTTGTATTTTTGCATATGGTCTCCAATGGCTCGTCTCAATTGTGACTCATGAAATACTTGATGGATCGCTAAAGTTGGTAGCAACTTTAGGTGATAGGTGTCTACGCCAATGTGCTCCACGACCTCTTAGGAGCCAAAGTATTGGGAATAAAGCTTCTTTGTCATCTGTCGAGCTAGATTCCCTGTCTGTAAGGTCATATCATTAGAAAAACTCTATCCCTAATTTCAAATTGCATATCCCTCCTGTGTCCATCTGTCTACTTCATAATTTGCTATGCCCGTAGTAGCTGTCCCTTCAATTATGTCAAGATTTGGTTCCTCTGTCCCAAGTATTGCTACACTGACGATGTTGGTGTGTTGCCATACCTATATTATAACAGATGAGGGGGATACCTCTCATATAAGATTTTAAATGGTGTTGTCTGGGTTGCTGTATTATATGACTTTTTGTACCAGTAATCTAGCCAGGATAGCCATTTGACCCACATCTTTGGGGTATTTGAGACAAAGCATCGAAGATAAGTCTCTATGCTGTGATTTACTACCTCTGTTTGGCCATTTTTTTGGGGGTGGTAAGTGGTACCCTGCTTCTTGATAATCCCTTGAATCTTGAATAGCTCCCACAAAAAATGACTCAGAAAATCCTTATCCCGATCGGACACTCCGGACTTGGGTATGCCATGCAACTAGACCACATCTCTAATGAAAGTGACTACCACTAACACTGCGGTGTATGGGTGGCTTAGGGGAATTAAATGAGAATATTTGCTCTGTCTGTCCCCTACCACTATAATCTTGATGAATTCTTCTAACTTAGGCAATCCCTCAATGAAGTCCATATCCGCCTCTTCCCACACCTTCTCGGGTAAAGTAAAGGCTATAAAAGACCACATGTAGCCGTAGCTTAGTATTTGTGTCTCTAGCATGCATCACAATTGGCCACCATCTTGAACAGTTTCCCACTTGTTTGTTTGTTACAGTAAAGGTTTTTAGAGAAACCACAACTATTGGTATTCGGGGCATAGTAACTGAGTTGGCTTCTCATGAATGATATTTATGAAGACTCTCCCTCTGAGATGTATCTGCTCCATCTCTTCCATGGATAGCAGGTACTACCCCAATGATGTAGATAACATGAGCATTACTGGCTCGCTCTCTTGTTCTTCTATGGGTCTCTTTCATGCTCGTCTACTTGGGTCCACCAAGTAAAATTTCTTTTGCTTTCTTGCTTTTATTAAGTCTTCTATGAGGTTTTGGATTTGTCTACACTCGTTTGTATTATGCTTGTCGTCCTTGTAAAATGCTCAAAATTTTGAGGTTTTCCTAGCATGGGCACCCGCCTTCATCAACAACGGATGCTTGAAGAAATCCTTGTTTTGAATGGTCTCTACCAACTCAACATAGGACATACACAAGGGAGTAATGGTAGGATATTATTGAGTGGAGTGCGCTTCGTCCTCTCTATATTGGCGAGTTACACTTGGTGCTTCCTCTATTCGTGAGGTGGGTGGTCTAGCGTTCTCAGTGGTTCACCAACCATGGCGCCCTCTATTGGTTATTATGACACCAGTTGTGCTATTGGTCATGCCTTCTTTCCACCTTTTGGGTCCTTGGGTCACTCCTAATGTTTTTAAAAATTTTACTGGTCATGTCTTGTTTGTAGTTCATTAGGGCAAGTAGATGAGGAAGACTTGATCACACTTATATTTTTCTAAATTTACATGGTCGACTGGGGTCTTATCTTCCCCGATATGATTTCTAGTGGGGCATCTTATATTTGGTGCGTGGATTTGCAATTGCAATGATTTGGTCTACTTTGGCTCCATCCTTAATCATCTAGGTGAAGGGTTGCATTCCACATCACTTGTGTGACTTTGATTGTGGTCAGCAATATATGCCGATGTTAGTGCCCTAATGTCAGGTCGTCTTTGGTGGGCTGCCCGGTTAGAGAATCCTTCGGGGGTGCTTTCTCTTGGGGTGGGGCTTTTCTCTAAACTCATTGTAATGTGTCTTGGATCATTTTTGTGAACCTGTCTTTTTTCTCCATCAAATCATGGTCCATGATGAAATTTTAGTTCTCCATGTTTAGTAATGACTCTTGGTTTTGGTGGTCTTCGCATAATGCATTTTTTTCTATTTGTTGGCATCAATCTACAGTCATTGCATCTTAGAGGAAGTTGGATTTAAATTTGCTTGTTAGCGATACTAGACTATACTAATAGGTTTAGCAAACTATAGTTGAAGAAAAAGAAATGGAATCAACGAGTATGTGGAGTAGATAAGGAGCTAAATGATTTTTTTGAACAGTGAAAATGGCGTGAAGTCCAAAATATTCCTCTAAATATTTTATTTATAGAATTAAGAGGATTACAAGAAAGATTATATTACAAAAATTACGCTTTCTCTATTATTTATCACTAATGCTGCTACAAGCCTCGATTAAGAAAAAATACAAAATATTTTTGTGCTTGAGCTGTTTCTTCTTCTTTGCTTGTGCTTGCTTTGGAATCTTGAAATGTTCTCATTGAAATTTCATTTTGTTCATTATGATGTTAGCTTTATGGCCTGACCCAATTCCTAACCAAACTGTGAGATTTTTTGTTCTAATCATGCTAAAGTCGACTAAAATTATGGTAGTCATGTTTACCTTGAATTTAATGTGAACAGGGTGCATCATTGGTGATGAAATTGATGGTGTTCCTGGAATTCAGCGTGTCGCTCCGGGGTTTGGTCGCAAGACAGCCCTGAAGCTATTAAAAAAACATGGTTCTCTTACAAATTTACTTGGTGCTGCTGCAGTCAGAACAGTGGGAAAACAGTATGTAGAAGATGCTCTGACTAAGCATGCTGATTATATTTGGAGAAATTTTGAAGTGCTTAGCTTGAGGAGGTATTTGATTACTAAATTATGAAAATCTCAAATTTAATATTATTTTCTTTCCTTGATTTTCCTTGACAAGGGAAAATCATTTGGCATTTTAAGTACATAAAATGCAAAGATCAATAATTTGTATTAGGTGGTTAGTTGGTCTTCAGTTACCCCTGGAGGCTCCATTGCAAAAGGTGATCAGGTTTGCATGTTCTTCTCGTAATTGGTTGGTTTGGAGAATTTCCTAATCTAAATATGACCAAAGACTTTTGTTAACTTACATGAGCATGTCTTATTGTTTGATTTAAATTAGATACCGTTCATAATTTATTTTGGTCATTTGAGATAAACTTTTGAGTTGAGGAGACTAGGTTGGCAATAAACTCAAGGCCAAAGGGAAGAGAGAGAAGCTTCACAAATCAAGGAAGGATTTGGAAAGAGAGTTTGAAGATTTTGGGTGCAAAGATTGGAGATGGTAGTAGGTGGCCGGTCATTTATGGATGACCGGGACACCAAATCCATTTTATCTACCGCGAGTCCAATTATGTTGGATTCAAAAGGTAGATTCTCCTTCAAACGCATCTCCTCACACAATCTTCGAGTTTTAGAAACTCCTCTTGTTATCAAAGAGGGAGGACTTTTGGCTAAACACAAGCCATTGCCGGATTCTAGTAAAGGGAAAGAGGTAATTTTGGTTTCTAACAAGCTACCTAAATTTCCCTCACCGGTTTCTCCTGTTGGAGCTAATGATAAAGAAGCTTCTTCTTCAAGGAGAAGTTTTGTTGATATTTTGAAGAATAACAAGGATAATTTCAATAATCCAAGTAATTCTTCAAATGTTCATAATTCTAATGTGTGGATTAAAAAACCACACATTAAAATTAATTGGGATAAAAATCTTGATGAGAATGAAGATTTAAACATTGTTAAACTGGATATGGATAATGAAATATCCAATATTCATATTGTAAGTAAATCTTTGGTGGTTAAAATTATTGGGAAAAAAATTATCTTTCTCAAAATGTGCCATTGAGTTAAGAAAACAATGGAAGAAATATGGAGGATTCCATTTAACCATTCTTTGTTTAGATTGGCTACTTTGTTCATTTCAATCTCATGAAGGCATGGAAGCAGTTCTTAATGGAGGTCCATGGTTTGTAGGGGGCAGATGGGTTTGACAAATGGTCTCCTAATTTCTCTCCTAATTCATTAGAAGGTGTTTTGGCTCCGATCTGGGTTCATCTTCCTCACCTTCCACTACACTGTTAGGATGAGTCCAATATCACTAGAATTGTGTCTAGAATTGGGACTCCATTACTTTTAGATGGTAATATGTTTAGGTGGGGAAGGAGAGAATTTGCTAGAGCATGTATTTGGGTTAATTTGAACTCAAAACTCCCATCTGGAATATGGG
>NW_021539227.1:0-1081 GCF_001605985.2 Dendrobium catenatum | reverse complement strand
AGTCTGGAGGGCATTTAGAAAGCTGATTATTTATTTATTAGTGTTGGAATTCAACAGCCATATTGTACTCTCTCTCTCTCTTCTGAAGCAGGTTTCAGTTACATATATATATATATATAGATATATTGAGAGACATTTTATATATAAATGCTCAGCATATCTTACTGGAATCTAAGTTCACTACCTTTCCTTCTGCATTACCTTACAAATTTAAGAGCTTCTGTTTCCATTCTATTTGTTTTGCTTGTTGGAAAAATCTCTCACAATCTGTCCATATGAATGGGGAATTTAAATTGCATGGATGGAGGATTTTGTTTTTCATTTACTAATAGAAAACCTATCAATTGCCTCATCTCCGCTTTGAAATACAATTAAAAAACCCTAATCAGATGGTATTTTCAAGACTAGCGGTACACAAAAACATATAGTTGTTGTGATTATCTCTTCTATGAGTGAAAGTTATGAGTGCTATGATGGTGATAATTTAGAATTTAGCCATTTTCTGCACATGATTTCTCCACTCATCTGGCATCTTCTTAGTCTTCAAAATAATATTAAAATGTTTGGCAAGTCAAGAAATTCCTTCATCTCTTAAGCATTTCTACACCTCTATTGGAATATCATAAGGTCCAACAGCTTTTTCACACTTCATTTTATTTAAAACCTCTCTAACTTCAGTTATACTATTACGTTGATAAAAACAAAATTTTTTATTTTCATTTAGGATGCTAAGGTCACTAAAATCAATTGTATTCTCTCAATCTTCATTGAAAAGTTTAGCAAAATATCTTATCCATCTTTATTGAATATTCTTGATGCACAACAACTGTCATTTTTGCTGTTTTGCTTAAGTCATGTTCAACTCCAGCTTCCAAACTGTGTCTTGAGGTAACTATTTTAGCGTTTTAATGGTTGTTTAATGTGACAGATTGGCGTGGAAGCTTGCTTTCCAATATCCTTGTTAACTTTTGTCTGCTTTAATCTGCATTGCATATCAAAGGAGGGCTTTTAAATACTAATGGTGACTTTATCTTCTCACAATGCTCTTTATTTTTGGGGGAGTGAAGCATTATTCTCATTA
>NW_021539226.1:0-264 GCF_001605985.2 Dendrobium catenatum | reverse complement strand
GGAGTACGACACTTCCTGCCATACAGAGCCTCGTACGATGCCATACCGATACTGGACTGAAAACTGTTGTTATATGCAAATTCGATCAACGGAATATGATCTTCCCAGCTTCCGTCAAAATCCAAAACACAAAGCCTCAACAGATCTTCCAGTACCTGAATGGTCCTCTCAGACTGTCCTCGGATACGATCACTTTATGCACACCTTGCAATCTGATAATTTCCTTTACATAAACCTGTGCCAAGCGATCCACCGGATCGGTCT
>NW_021539225.1:0-597 GCF_001605985.2 Dendrobium catenatum | reverse complement strand
ATTCTAACATCATTAAGACATTTGAATCTTCAATAAATAGTCCAAGATCAAGGGATTTAACATCCGCCGTCCATCAAAACCACTCCCAACTTGCTCATGATCTCCTTCATATTTACTGGTCATGCCACTCTCAGAAACTATAAATAGACTCCTCATTTCTCATAGAAAGAGGAGCCCAAGAGGGGAAAGAAGGAGACCCAAGCAAGAAGAGGAGAATGAAGCAATGAAGAGACTCCTCCTCGACCACCGACGGACTTTCACCTTTGCAGTCGACCGACGTCGGACTTCTGCCCGATCACCAACTGGCGCCGGAATTAAGCAAGGAAGCAAGAAGAGAAGGAAGAAAAGGAAGAGAAGAAAGAAAGCTCTCTTATCACCAGACTCTTTCTCGACCACCGCCGGACTTCCACCCAGTAGCCCATCGACACCGAAGTTCTGTCTGAATGCCAACTGACGTCGGAATTAAGCAAGGAAGCGAAAAGAGAAGAAAAAAAAACTCTCTTATCACTAGACTCTTCCTCGACAGCCCACCAACGTCGGAGTTCTATCTGAATGTCATCTGACGTCGGACTTCTGCTCGGCCACCTACTAACATAG
>NW_021539224.1:0-218 GCF_001605985.2 Dendrobium catenatum | reverse complement strand
AGATAGTCCAATATTTAAGAGTTATTACTTTTTCCATAGGACTTGGACAACATAACTCCCTATTGCTATATATTTTGCCTCAACTTTGGAGAGGGCTATTGAATTTTGCTTTCTATTGGATCAAAAAACTAAGCATTTTCCTATGATTTAACGAGTTCCATAAGTGCTTTTTCTATCTACCCTATATCATGCAAAATTAGAATTTGAATATCCTACAA
>NW_021539223.1:0-214 GCF_001605985.2 Dendrobium catenatum | reverse complement strand
ATTGACAAGAATTTTTAAATTTATGTGAGATTTTTAAAACTAAGTCGGAATTTAGAAATAAAACTTAGTCGGTTTTTATTAATTTTTTTAATATTTAAATTTAATAAATAAAATAAAATTATTTAAAAAATATTAATATTTATTCAAGCCGGGTCACGGGCTCACGAGTCGAGCCGGCCCAAGCTAAAACTCGTGAGCTCGATAAGCTCGGCTC
>NW_021539222.1:0-297 GCF_001605985.2 Dendrobium catenatum | reverse complement strand
CCTAAAAACACCTGTAGTCAAAAATTTGAATTTGCATTTATTTTTTAATTTTGAATTTAATTTTAAATTTGAGTCAATATTTTTATAATTTTGGGGCTAGGGTCATTTAGGGTCCATTTGGAGAGAAATTATTCTGTGCAGACACCAAATTGTTCGGAGGCGAATAAGAGCGTGTCACGTCACCCGATACGTAGCGAGTACACATCCGAGGTACACAGCAAAGGGGTGACGTGGCGCATTCTGATTTTCCTCCGAACGACATCTATAACCGCGCAGAATAATTTCACCCATTTGGGA
>NW_021539221.1:0-260 GCF_001605985.2 Dendrobium catenatum | reverse complement strand
AGTGAGAGCATGTGATACTTGGATAGTGGCTGCTCGCGATAGATGAATGGAGATATGAAGAAGTTCATCTTACTAGAGACCAGAACTGGAGGCAAAGTATCATTGGGATACAACACTACTAGGAAAGTGATAGGCTCAGGTACTATTGGTAATGTTAAGAATTTTTTAATTGAAAATGTTTTATTAGTTGATGGTTTGAAGAATAACTTACTTAGCATTAGTCAATTGTGTGACAAAGGTTTTGATATAAAATTTCTGTC
>NW_021539220.1:0-220 GCF_001605985.2 Dendrobium catenatum | reverse complement strand
TTATTTATAATAATATTTTCCATCTTTAATATTTTTTTGTTTCTATTTGCTATAGTCTTCATGCAAAAATTTTTATTCATAAATTTGAATTTTCTGTTACTACGTGTGAGAGAAATAATTTTTAATAGTTATTTATGAATATTGTAATATTTTTTAAATCAGAAAATAATTTTATTACAGCAAACTTATTTAAAAATTGAAGAATACAGAATACTCCATC
>NW_021539219.1:0-504 GCF_001605985.2 Dendrobium catenatum | reverse complement strand
AGAGATCATGTGACTAAGGGAGACATTGAGTTACACCATGTGACAACTGAAAACCAACTGGCGGACATCTTTACTAAACCACTGGCCTTCGACACTTTTAGTTCTTTAAGGATCAGGTTGGGTGTGATTGACATAAATGCATGAAACTTGATCTTTTAGTTATTTTCTTTTGTTTTTTATTTTTTTTCTTAGCTTTTTGGGGTGTTTTATTTTTCTTTTGTCTCTTTTTACTTAGACTTCAAAATCATCGCTGATATGATAGTATATTCCTTGTCCTTGCTTTTGAAAATTTGTACTCAATGTGTTTTTCCTCTCCTAATCTCTTAGATGGTAGGAATATTTTGTGATTGTGTCTCTTTCTCTAACCTATTTTAGTGGCATACTTTCCTTTTCTAATCAAAAATCTATCTCAAAGTAAAAATTGTTTATAAAATTAAGATCTTTTCTTAAGCTTGCTTAAACAAATCTATCTTGTAATTATAATGTTTAAAGTTTTTTGTCACA
>NW_021539218.1:0-318 GCF_001605985.2 Dendrobium catenatum | reverse complement strand
AGAAATATTTTTATTTTGACTAAACCAGTTTGATTAAAGGAATAATTTTGGGAAGATGAAGAGCCAATCTACAAGAAAGGATTTTAGAGAATAATTTATTAAAAGTAGTATATAAGCTGATGGGTCTGAAGTCATTCCAGTAGATTATCACACTAAGGAGTAAGAACTAAAGAGATGCTTATAAAATAACATAGGAATAGAAAGCCCCTTAAATAAATCCTTAACAACATTGCATAAATGTACTTTAATAGTATTCCAGCTTTTTTGAAAAAGCAACATTACATTATTCATCTCCATAAGAGGATTATGAATCTCAAG
>NW_021539217.1:0-758 GCF_001605985.2 Dendrobium catenatum | reverse complement strand
CTCACTAAAATACAATAATTGAAATAAAACCTAGGAGCCTTAAGATCCATATAAAAAAAAATCAAGAAAAATCAAAAGAAAGACCAGCTCAAACAGAAACCAACAATGAATGAGAAGGAAGAAAACACCAATTGTCCAGCAGTCAACCATCACATCCTCAGAAAAAGTGTCATCCAAATCCGAAGACCAACCCGCACAAACCAAAATGAAAGAAACTACACCAAAAGGAGTGATGAAAACCCCACCAACCATATAAAAAAGGCTTCCAAAGCAGCAACCATCAAACCAAACACAAAAAACCTCGCATGCCCCCATCCTGTTCAAACACTTCCTCTTGATCATCTTCAGAAGGAGAAGATAAAGAACCTTCAAGCCAATCAATTTGCTCCTTAATATTTTCCCCCGATCTGACTCTCACATGGGCATACAATGCATTAACAAAAAGTAAAGAAACTGAAACATCAACAAACTGTTATTTCTCTCCCAATCCCACATATGAGACCAACACAACAAGATCAGTAGGCGACACAGGAGAAGCAACAGAAGGATCTAACTCACTAAAATCAATGTTCACCACTCCCAAATTAATAGCACAAAGTTCATTATCACCCACATTCATCAACGAATTACTAGAAATACCTTGAGCCACATTAAATCCATTCGAAGAAGGGTCAACGGTCACAGCCTCACAGCACCATGGCACACATTAAATTTATGAAAGGAAGAATCAACAGCCACTGCCCCGATCATGTCGGGGA
>NW_021539216.1:0-231 GCF_001605985.2 Dendrobium catenatum | reverse complement strand
CTCCAGAGATCTCTATCGGAAGAAGTTTGCTTATAAAAGAGCTCCTTCTCTGAAGGAATACACTCCACATAACATTGACCAAATATTAGCAACCTAGATATGGCTTTCAGTTCCCATGGTTAGCTCCTAAGTGGCATTCATTCCAGTCTAAAATTGCCTCTTCATTAGGCTCACTGAGTGGCATTCATTCCGATCTCCTCCAGGTTAACATTTTCCTACCAAAGAGAATAT
>NW_021539215.1:0-744 GCF_001605985.2 Dendrobium catenatum | reverse complement strand
TAATTCAATCTAAATCCAATTCATGCATGTTAGGGCTCTATGGATTCAGTGAGAAGTCACATTCCACTGAATATTATTCTAGATTATGATCATGTATAGTTAGAGCCAAATTTTCTTTCAATGTTATGGGTTTAAATATATATAATTGTTATACTATACATGATTTTTGTATCAAATTTAAATGAATTGGGCTTGAGGATGTTCTCTATGCCTCAAATCCTTTCAATTCATATTGATACTTCTAGTCTTTTATAGTTAATCATTGAAGTTCATAGGTTAACATGTAGCCTATGAATTTAATGATTTACTATAATCATTCCATAGGGTATTAGGACACTATTTCATTGTTCATGATTGTTGTGGTGTGATATTAATTAGTGTCCAAAGGGTTAGAAGAACTTGATTGCTTGCCTATAATTTAGTAACATTAAGGACAACAATTAGCTAACTTAGCCACATTTAGGGAGAACTACACACATCCCTTTGGGATGAAACTTAAACTTAGAAAACTTATGTCATATACCTTTTGATCAAATATACATCGATTTGACATTAATTAATCTTATAACAACTAGTAGATTAAGGATCTTTTTCTTTTGTTGTAATAAACCTAAATAAATCGGATAAAATCCTAAAAAATCTAAATCAATCTCATTCAATTCTAATCAACTCAAAATCAAACGTACAATCATTCAAAATCAAAACAAAGAATTAAATCTCATTAAATCTAAATCAACCTTAATT
>NW_021539214.1:0-414 GCF_001605985.2 Dendrobium catenatum | reverse complement strand
CTGGAAAGCACATCG
Source organism: Dendrobium catenatum (assembly GCF_001605985.2). Taxonomy (NCBI): domain Eukaryota; kingdom Viridiplantae; phylum Streptophyta; class Magnoliopsida; order Asparagales; family Orchidaceae; genus Dendrobium; species Dendrobium catenatum. The sequence goes on along the minus strand of NW_021539214.1, from coordinate 399 downwards.
GCGTGACTGCGGGGCACGTTCTGAGTGACTGAGCGACTTTCGGGTCGCAGGCTGACCGCACGATGTTGCGAGAGTCTCGAGTGCAGGCCTGTGAGGTGCGGGCTGAGTCGGTTGACCGAGCAAAGGCTCGTGTGCGCGACACGGCGACAGAGGGTGGTATGGCAGTCTATTCGCACTTGAACTGCGGGACCAGGTGAGCGAGGCAGCACGCAACGTCGCGAATGCGGGCAGAAAGGAAACTGGATGGACTCGACTTTTGGGTCAGTTTCGGGTTGATTTCGGGTTTCCGAGTCAACTTGAACCCGAGTCGTTTTTTTAAACGGGTCAAAAATCTGAACCCGAACCCAACCCGTTTGCTAACCGGGTCAACCCAAACCCGACCCGTTTTTTTTTTTTAAA
>NW_021539213.1:0-287 GCF_001605985.2 Dendrobium catenatum | reverse complement strand
GAGTTTGGATTATCAAATTATGAATTTCTAACCTTTTATGGGCTATGCGTTTTCAATCCAATTATACTAAGTTTTTTTATTAAAACTAAGAGGTAATTTTCTCATTTTAAGAATATTTGTTTTTTCACTAGATTAGAAATATTTTTTGTCTTTTGTTTTGTTTTTTGTTAGTGCCTCCTCTCTTTTATATAATGTCAAAGGGGAAGAACGTATTGTTGAATTTTTGTACTGTTATCGTGTTTGTATCTTATTTATTTTTGTACTGTTATCATATTTGTATCTTATTT
>NW_021539212.1:0-331 GCF_001605985.2 Dendrobium catenatum | reverse complement strand
TTTGCCAATACAAATTTTTGATGCATGTATTTTCGGACTCCTGGAGCTTCGACGTCCGAAAATAGGGGGGCAATTGATACGTACTCCAAAAATTATCTTGATCGGGCACGAATCTCGAGGTAAAAGCTAGTTGGAAACATCAAAAACTAATTTTAGGAGCACCCGAACTCCGATTTCAGCGAGCTTACAGTCAAACTGAGCGTCTCAGAAATACGAACCCAACCACACCAAATTTAACTCAATCCGAGTCCAAATTAGTTCGAATCAAGGACCCGAGGCGCTATTGAAAGGTTAAAACCGCAATTTGAGTTACCAAACGGTCTTCGATTTT
>NW_021539211.1:0-307 GCF_001605985.2 Dendrobium catenatum | reverse complement strand
TATCGGGTCAGTTTCGGGTTCGGGTCAACCCGACCCGCAACCCGAAATTGACAGGTCTAGTTTTTAGACTTCAAAATAGTATTAAAAAGTTTAGTAAGCTAAAAAATTTCTTTATCTCCTAAGCATTTTCATATCTCTATTGGAATATCATTAGGTCCAACAGCTTTTCTACACTTCATTTTCTTCAAAGAATTTCTAACTTCGGTTTTACTTATACAATGATAAAAATAAAAATCATTATTTTCATTTAGGGTGATAAAGTCACTAAAATCAATCGTATTTTCACATTCTTCATTAAAAAGTTTAG
>NW_021539210.1:0-250 GCF_001605985.2 Dendrobium catenatum | reverse complement strand
CACTTAGTACTTCATCCATTATTTGAGAAGATTGGAATGAACATAGAATCCAATCTAAACCCAATGAGGTGAGATGGAAACATCCAAAACTACTCCTTTGTTTCCTCAATTCAATGATAGACATAGAGAAAGGAATTTCTTTTCCAAAAATTTTCGCTAGAAGAGATTTTTGGAGAAGTTTAACATTTTCATTTACCTTCTCCATATTCAATTTGACAACATTTGCATCACCCTCCTCTTCATGAACTGC
>NW_021539209.1:0-227 GCF_001605985.2 Dendrobium catenatum | reverse complement strand
TTTTGCACCCACAGCAAGGCGGAGAAGCCTTTACAAACACTCTTTCCACCACTACCGTGAGCGATAGAGAACCGTCGTCCTTTTACACTATCCCCAGTGCTGGCAAAGAACCATCGTCCTTTTACACTATCCCCTAGTGTTGACAGAGAACCCTTTGTCCTTTCACACTCTCCTAGTGTGGGCAGAGAACCCTTCATCCTTTCATACTCTCCTAGTGTGGCACTACA
>NW_021539208.1:0-308 GCF_001605985.2 Dendrobium catenatum | reverse complement strand
CGGACGGACAGCCGTTGATAAGTGATTTTGTTTCGGCGGTTTAGACCGCTGAAAAACCGCCGGTTAGTACCCTAAAACGACCAGGCCCGTAACTCACATTTCATTCTTTCTCACGTTCTTTCTCTCTCGTTTCCCACGCCTCTGCTCGTCCGACCGCGACCGCGACCGACAAAGGTTCTCCGATCGTCGCCGACGAAACTTTTCCGACCGCCGACCCAGATCCGACTGGCACTCCGACGTCCGACCTCGCTGACCTAGTTCGACCCCAAATCGACCGCCGACTTCAAGTTTTCAACCTAGATTTCTAT
>NW_021539207.1:0-295 GCF_001605985.2 Dendrobium catenatum | reverse complement strand
AGACTCAAAATAAACCAATCTAAAAAAAACTTAAGACTCACAACACAACTTGACTTGACAAAAGATTTGACAAACTACAACTTGACAAATCACAAATCTAGGACTTCCTAACTTGCTCTGATACCAAATGATGCGGGCAAAAAATATAGGGGTGCCTATACCCTTCGCCCACAAATAAAGCAAGACCAAGAAAAAGAGACTGAAAAGACTAAAGACGAGGAAGGGAAGAACAAACTCTTACATTTCAAATAAAACTACAAAGAAGAAATTAAAAAATTACAAACGACGACGACTT
>NW_021539206.1:0-1136 GCF_001605985.2 Dendrobium catenatum | reverse complement strand
GGTTCTCCTCGTTTGTGAAGATGAGGAAGACGAAGACGGAGGTGAGAATGACCCCGAGGTGGAGGAGGAGAAGTTGCATCTGGATGTAGTAGAAGTCTCTCTGAACTCAGTAGTGGGACTCACTTCGAGTCACACTATGAAGGAGAAAAGAGAGATCTCTGACTGTGAGGTTGTGGTGTTGATAGACAGTGGAGCAACACACAATTTCATTTCCACCCAGATTGTTGATGTATTGGGGATGGAGCTAGTGGATACCGGAGGTTACGGAGTAATGATGGGCACCGGAAAGGTAGAGATGGGTCGAGGAGTCTGTTGAGGAGTAGTACTGAAGATTCAAGGGATCCATGTAAAGGAAGACTTCTTTCCCTTAGAATTGGGGAGTACGGATGTCATCCTTGGGATGAAATGGCTGCAGACATTGGGAGAGACCAAAATCAATTGGGGTACACTTAGGATGGAGTTGGTGGTTGGGGGCAGAAAGAGGACGATTCAGGGTAATTCCGGACTGACCAAGGCGGGGGTTTCTCTCAAATCCCTCATCAGAACCATTCAGGAAGAGGGGGGAGGCTACTTAGTAGAGTTGCACCACCTGGAAGGGGTCAGATTGGAGGAGGAAGGAAATGTTCCCTCTAAAGTACAGCCGCTCATACACCAGTTTAGCGAGGTCTTTGAACCGCCCTAAGGTTTACCTCCTCAGAGAGAGTTGGAGCATGCCATTACTTTGAAAGAAGGTGAGACTCCGATCAGTGTCCGTCCTTACCGCTACTCACAGATTCAGAAATATGAGATTGAAAAGATGACCTGGGAAATGCTGGAGGCGGAGATTATCAGACCCGGCAACAGCCCTTTTTCTAGTCCAGTCCTCCTGGTCAAGAAGAAGGATAGGAGTTGGAGATTCTGTGTGGATTACAGGGCTCTGAATAAAGACACTGTACCAGACAAGTTCCCAATTCCGGTGATTGATGAGTTGCTAGACGAGCTACATGGTGCAGTGATGTTTTCTAAGCTGGATTTGAAATCCGGATACCACCAGATTAGAATGAGGGAGGCAGATGTTCCAAAGACAGCGTTCATGACACATGAAGGGCATTATGAATTCCTGGTAATGCCCTTTGGATTGACTAACGCTCCTGCAA
>NW_021539205.1:0-414 GCF_001605985.2 Dendrobium catenatum | reverse complement strand
ACTATCAAACCATCCCAAATGAAATCCAAAGAAACAAATGTGGAGCAGAGAATAATCTTAACGGAGATTGAGGAGCGGAAAATAATTTGAACATATTGACAATCAAAGGCTTTTTTAGATCAACATTGGCGCAAAAGATTTTCTTAAAATTTGATAGTTAAATTTATTTGGCAATTTTATCAGCCAAAAACAACTATGTCCCAATTTTAGATGAAGTTGGAATGAGCTTGATGAATAATATTAAGAAGGATTTGCTTGAGCATTTTCACTAGAAGTATAGTAATGATCTTGTGGAAAGTTTTCTAATAAGAAATGTCTACAATTATTTAGGATATTTCATATAAGTGCTTCGAGGGTCTTAATAATAAGGAGCCTATTAGTATTAAAAAGTGATGAATTGTAACAATAATTTGT
>NW_021539204.1:0-205 GCF_001605985.2 Dendrobium catenatum | reverse complement strand
AGACAGACTGTTGTATCAAGGGAGATTTGTGATGCCCTGATCCTCGATCCACATCCCAAAATTACTCCAAGAATTTCATGGGAGCGCAGTTGGGGGCCACTCAAGAGTGCAAAAGACCTACAGGAGACTGGCGGCCGAGCTTTACTGGAAGGGGATGTATAGAGATGTGAGGAGATGGTGGCAAGGTGCGAAATCTGTCAGAGGA
>NW_021539203.1:0-247 GCF_001605985.2 Dendrobium catenatum | reverse complement strand
AGTTATTTCACTTATTTGTGTTAGTCTGCTTCTTCATTAGTGCATGCTTTGATTGGGAGACATTGAATTCTATAAGAGAGGAGGAAGGGGTGAGGACTTTAAATATGTTCTTTCTTATTTGTACATTGGGAGCTTTGATAGGCTTATATTTTGTGGTTTTGTACTTTGGTACATGATTTTATTGCATCTATTTTCTTACTTTCCACTAATTTCACTTGTCATTTAGATGTTTTTATTGTATATTTGT
>NW_021539202.1:0-335 GCF_001605985.2 Dendrobium catenatum | reverse complement strand
AAGTGGCTGAAGAGACTCCAGCTGCATCCTCGGGAGAACCTCTTCTGGTGGAGACTGATACGAAATGCAATCCCAGCAAATAGCTGGTTGGCTCGGAGGGGGCTTGCGGAGGATCCCAGGTGTCCGTGGGGTTGTAATGAGGAGGAATCAGTTGAGCACGCGGGTCTTCGCTGCAGCTTAATCCGGCGTATTCTGGATTGCTTGGCTGGCTGGGGATTTGCTTTACCCAGGCCAGGATCTTTGGCCGATCTATGCGAGTTTCTTGAGAAGACGTTTGGTGCGAACCCGACGGCTGGCCGTATTTTTTGCTATGTGGTGTATCAGGTATGGCGGGC
>NW_021539201.1:0-1076 GCF_001605985.2 Dendrobium catenatum | reverse complement strand
CAAAGTTCCCCAGCCATGGCATACAACAAATATCTTGCTTCTAGAAAAAATTAGCTAGCCTTATCTCTTTAAAGGAATGATTGGAAAAAAAATCTCCCCCAACCACATACCCGTTCTACATCAGTTTCGTATCAGAGCATGGTTGCCCGGTTGCCCGAGATGCGAACTCGACGGAGTCAGCTTTTAGAATAATTGTTTCACCTTCATCCAAAAGTCTTTGACCCAAACTTTGCATGTAGGCAATGAGTGAGTCAATCAAATTATCAATAGAATAATCATTCAAATTTTTTGATTCACAAATAGCAACAATTTTAGCATCAAACTTATCCAGTAGACAGCGAAGAATTTTGTTAACTTTTTCAAAATTTGAAAATTATTTTCTTAAAGCATGCAATGATGTCATAATTTGAATAAACCTAGTATACATGTTGAAGATCGTTTCATAAGATTTCATGAAAAATAGTTCAACATCATGCATTAACATATTCAACTTGGATTACTTGATTTCACTAGTGCCTTCGTATATGGTGTGTAGTTTATCCCAAACTTCCTTACCAGTAGTGTATGTGGATACTAACATAAAATCTTCAGAATTTAAAGCACAAAAAAAATAATTTAATGATTTTGCATTCAATTGAGTATTGAGTTGTTCTTCCATGTTCCATTGATTAAAAGGAATATCAGTTTTAACTCCATCTATAATACGTGACAGTGAAGAATAACCAGTTAAAATCATATGTCACATGCGAAAATCAATCGATTGCAAGAAAGTAGACATGCGAGTTTTCCAAAAATCAAATGAGATATTTTTAAATAAAGGAGGTCTGGTGATTGAATAACATTCCGCAATATTATGATTTGAAAAATTAGTCGTGGATCGAAATTCAAAAGCATTTAAAAACTAGATTTTATGAATACTGCTCTGATACCACTTGAAAATTCTTTAGGAATGTTAGGCCCCTTATGAACTGGCCCAAGGCTAATAAAGAGAGAGGTGAATTGAAAAAGAAGAATCTTTAAATCAAAATCAATATCACTACAATAAAAACCAAAGTGCGGAAATTAAATGCGGAAGT
>NW_021539200.1:0-293 GCF_001605985.2 Dendrobium catenatum | reverse complement strand
TATATTACAATAATAATTATTAATTTTTTATAAATCAATAATCTCACTTCTTTGAAAAAAATAAATAATTATAAAATATTAGTCATAATCACATTTTAAAAATATAATTGAAACCATATCTTTAATGTTAATTTCATTAAATATGTGATTAACATTTAAATAAAATTTCTTAACATGAAATCCCTATCATTAACACTAATTTCTTTCCAAATTAGAACTCCTCAACACTTTCAACGTATAATCAAAACATCTCAATTAATATATTTGAAAAATACAAACAGAAAACCATTAAA
>NW_021539199.1:0-271 GCF_001605985.2 Dendrobium catenatum | reverse complement strand
TATGGTTTCAATGACAAATATATGTGATTCTCTCTCTTTCTCTCTCTCTCTGATGCTCTAAGAAGCGCAGCCAGTAAATTAAAATAAATACACCCTTGTTACTTAGAAGGGAAAGAATTTTGTCAAAGATTGGTTTCAACCGAAAATATTTAAAAACAAGTGGCAAGCTCTACGTTTTTTATTATCTGAAATTGGTTTCAACAGCAAAAATTCAAGTGGTAGGTTCTGTATATTTTTTTCATTATGTATTTTTTTATTTAGATAATTTTTA
>NW_021539198.1:0-269 GCF_001605985.2 Dendrobium catenatum | reverse complement strand
ACGATAAGCCGACAGAGCTTCCACCAACTGCTCATCCCACTATCGTTTGTTATCATTAAGGGTCTTTTTAACAATTTGCACCAAGGTTTTGTTAAAGGCCTCGGATAATCCATTTGTCCGAGGGTAACAGATCGTCGAGTATCTCCAATCAATATTATGGCGTCTCACAAAACTGTTGATTTTTGTAGACTTGAATGCGGACCCCTTATCGGATATGATTCTGCGGGGTACTCCGAATCGATATACGATATGGTCACGAAAGAATTTTA
>NW_021539197.1:0-253 GCF_001605985.2 Dendrobium catenatum | reverse complement strand
AGGAGAGGTCTGGAGGAGGAGGGCCTGGGGGAAATTTAAAAAGCTTACTGATAAGGAGATGCAGGAGAAGAGGGCCAAGGGATTTTAATTCAGATTTTTTTTAATGCTTTGAATATTGTTTGGGCCCCACTTAATTAACCATAATTCCCCTCTTCCCTCTCTCTATTTGGCCGGCCCCCTTCAATGGGCTTTTCTCTCTCCTATTGCATTAATTGATCCTCATTTACTCTCCCCCTAATCCCTCATAAACCAC
>NW_021539196.1:0-231 GCF_001605985.2 Dendrobium catenatum | reverse complement strand
GAACATCTTGTCGCAAGCCTCTCTTCCCTTCTAGACAACTTTGTTTGATACAATCAACAAATTTTTGCTTCCTCACTTGAGAGCCTTTAACATACTTAATGCTCTCTCGGATTTTAATTACTGATGAATCAACCTCCTTCAGACCATCTTGAACTATGAGATTCACAATATGTGCAGTACAACAAATATGAAAAAACTCACCATCACAAAGCAAAGCACCACGTAAACATA
>NW_021539195.1:0-251 GCF_001605985.2 Dendrobium catenatum | reverse complement strand
ACAACTGTGAAAGATGTGAAAATAATCATCATAATTTCTAACAGGAGATTGCTGGAAAGTTCTAGATAATCGTTCAATTTTTATTCTTCGTGGATTCTACTCAGAAATAATTGTTCCTGGTGAGATGATAATGCCACAGATGATTTCTCCCATTGCAAGGAATTTTCATAAGAATCAGAGTATCCATTTGGACAGAATCACATAAATGAAGATGATTTTTTGTTAGGTAATTCTACAATAATTTATCAGTT
>NW_021539194.1:0-207 GCF_001605985.2 Dendrobium catenatum | reverse complement strand
ATGGTCCACCACTGCAAGATTGTCCAATTTCTTCAATCGATACTTCAAATCAACTCTGATATGACACCCTAAAGTTGCTTTACTTTGAGAAGAATGACACAGATGGAGTGGCACTTGCGGAGAGACGAAAGAGATTAGAAGCCCGAGAAGAAAGGTTGGAAAGAGCCAGTAGGATTTCCGGAGGGGATGAGAAAAGAAGGGTGGAAA
>NW_021539193.1:0-231 GCF_001605985.2 Dendrobium catenatum | reverse complement strand
CAATTTACAAAAAGAGTATGCAATTATTCTCAAAGATTATTCTACGATTGATTCAAATCACATGACTTTACTTGATGAATTTGGAATTAATTGATGAGCATGTTGCATTGAAATATTCACACACCTCACTTGAGTCAAAGTTTAAGAAATCTCAGGGGATAGAAGAAAAGTTAAGGATTGATAATAATGTTTTAGAAAATACAAACTTGAGACTAAAGAACGAATTGGATT
>NW_021539192.1:0-411 GCF_001605985.2 Dendrobium catenatum | reverse complement strand
CAATTGAAATTACTAAATGACAAGAGGGGGGGGGGTGTGAATTGTGAAAATCTTTTTCTTAATACAAATAACCCTAAGCGAGAGTTTTAATTTTTTTTATTATTTTTGAAATTTTATGACAAAATTTTAAGCAAGTTTTTTACCACAGAATTCACCATGCAATATTTATGAAATTAAATACAAGCAAAAATTAAATGACAATAAGGAAAAAACACACCAAGAATTTTTATAGTGGTTCGGTCAAAATATGCCCTACGTCCACTCTCCGGAGTCCTCTGCTCTGGGATTTTCACTACAAAAATAGTTCTCCTTTTGCCCCCCTCGGCAAGGCGGAGAAGCCTTTACAAACCTCCCTTTCACCAACCCGATGTGGTGGAGTGCCAAACTCTGTTTTTGCCCTCCTGGCGACGG
>NW_021539191.1:0-217 GCF_001605985.2 Dendrobium catenatum | reverse complement strand
TTGGAAGATTCAGTTCAGTAAGCAAATTCCAAAGCCAAATCCTGAATAAAAGGTTTGGTCGCGGCCCGGTGCGAGCGGGATCCGTCCCGGATCAGGTCGGGTCGTGACAAACTTGAGTGGTATCAGAGCATTGGTTTTTGAATTTGGTTAGATTGTAAAACAGAGCTATAGGAAGTGATTAGTGAGTCTGTCTGGGGGGTAGTTTTGATTCGTTCGG
>NW_021539190.1:0-382 GCF_001605985.2 Dendrobium catenatum | reverse complement strand
CATTTCCTTCATTTTGAAATATGATGTTTGTTTTTTTAAAAAATTGTAGAGACATTTTTTTTTAGCATTTATTTTTCTTCCCTCTAATAGTTATGTATCTTTGACGTTACATTGAGAATCTTGTCGGTAAGAAAAATAATGAAGATTTATTATTAGAAGAAGAATGCATTGACGTCTTCTTACTTTGCTTTTGAAATCAGGAAATATTCTATGTAAATTTTTTTTTATGTTTTTACATCATGATAACATATAGGTTGGGAGTTATCTTTCTTAATATGTATACAAAGGCTAGTGAAGCCCATGATAATAAAATGACCTTTTTAAGTCCCAACATTTTTTTTTTGAAGCGTGACAAAATGTGGAGGTTTTCCATAGTTTCAAT
>NW_021539189.1:0-233 GCF_001605985.2 Dendrobium catenatum | reverse complement strand
TATAAATGCCTTGTGTGAATAATCTTTCCAACTTTTTTTTTTTTAAGACAAATGTAAATATTGTCGTTATAGCAATTTGCACCTTAAGTATGTTAAAAAATCCTTATATCTATATTAATGCTTCAATGTTAGCTAGATTTGTATGGCCGTTTTGAAAATTTTCATTATACATTTTGTAGAGGCATTAGGAGGTATTTGATATAAAGGCTTATTATGACTATGACGGGCAACTT
>NW_021539188.1:0-277 GCF_001605985.2 Dendrobium catenatum | reverse complement strand
GCCCGGTCGCGTGGCAGCAGCGGCAACGGGTCATGTCTGCGTTGTTAGGTTAAAACGGGTTGGCGGGTCAACCCGGCAACCCGCCGGGTTAACCCGAACCCGACCCGTTTTATAAACCGGTCGAAATCTCTAACCCGACCCGGTTCGGGTTCAGGTTGACCCAAACCCGAAATTTTCGGGTCAGGTTTTCGGGTCGGGTCAAATGTTGACAGCTCTAATTAATAGTGTAATAATACCCGAAGTATGGAATTTCATTGGAGAATTTGATTCAATTGGT
>NW_021539187.1:0-485 GCF_001605985.2 Dendrobium catenatum | reverse complement strand
ACGATATGATCAATTACAAAAAATTTCATGTTCATTGGGATGAAAAGGAGCCCGTCTAATTCATACCCTGGACGGCGTATGTATGATGATAACACATACGGTACAAACCGTTCTGAAATTTTTCAACTTCGTCTAGATGAAAATTTGGGACAAAAAGGGACCCGTCTAATTCATACTTTGGAAGGTATGTACGAATGCTATATCGTATAGTATGATTCATTCATAGAAAAATTTACTTCAATCTATTAATTTGATTGCCCGAAAGGGAAAAAACCTAATCAGATCATCCCGTACCAAAAAACATCATATATATGATCAATTTAAAAATTACAAAATTTTAACTCTCCCCCAATATGTGTTTGCACATTTACTCAATTATGATCACACTCTCAAACTCAATAAAATGAAAAAATATAGACTTCCTTTATAATAAACCCTAAACTGATCAAATTTGAAGTCTTCAACAATCTGGAGTATGATTTTCC
>NW_021539186.1:0-431 GCF_001605985.2 Dendrobium catenatum | reverse complement strand
GGAAAAGGAAGTGAAGAATAGGTGGAGCGGTCTCCCAGACTATGAGGCCACATGGGAGCCACTGGAGAGGATTGCAGAGCAGTTTTCTGCCTTCCACCTTGAGGACAAGGTGGTACTTTGGGAGGGGGGTAATGTTATGCCGGTCCAGCCTGGACAGGCTCAACTTGGACCGGCCCAGCCGGTCCGGGTTTACTCGCGGCGGAAGCGGCACAGGGAATAAGCGGAAGGGAGAATTGGGGTTGGGGTGTGTGACGCCCCAAGATCTAACTTGGAAAGAATTTCTATCATTTCGTTAAAATCATTTACCAGAGCTAAGTCGATTCATATATCAAAAGATCATATACAATACTCAGGAACTACAATATGTCCACAAGAACTGAAATCTATCCTGTCATGAGTACAAAAGAATCACTACAATCAAAAGAACAAAA
>NW_021539185.1:0-229 GCF_001605985.2 Dendrobium catenatum | reverse complement strand
AAGGAGGTCCAGTTCTCTGCCGACACTTGGAGAGTGTAAATAGCCGAAGGGTTCGCTGCCTACACTTGGAGTGTGTAAAAAGCCGAAGGGTTCTCTGCCCACACTAGGAGAGTGTGAAAGGACGATGGTTCTCTGCCAACACTGGAGATTGTGTGAAAGGACGGACGGTTCTCTGCCAACACTGGGGATTGTGTAAAAGGACGACGGTTCTCTACCGCACCGGGTAGTG
>NW_021539184.1:0-203 GCF_001605985.2 Dendrobium catenatum | reverse complement strand
TGCTCACTCTCTGACTCTTCCACCTTTAGTGCAATATTCTTCTCCTTTCGTGGTTCACCTGCATCAATCTTTCTTTGACTTACTCCTTGCTCATAAGCAATGAGTGAACCAAGAAGATTGTCAATAGAATAAATGTTTAAATCTTTAGACTTTGTAATTGCAGTATTTTTTGCATCATAAGCAGTAGGTAAACAACGAAGAAT
>NW_021539183.1:0-252 GCF_001605985.2 Dendrobium catenatum | reverse complement strand
TCTTCTCCTTTCGTGGTTCACCTGCATCAATCTTCATCCTCAGATGAGTCTAAAGTTGAGTCCGCCCAGAAAGCTCTTTGAAACTCTTTCTTGCCCTTCTTTACCATAGGTTTCTCCTCCATCTTCTCCTTACCAGGAGTGGCTTTGAGTTTTGGGCAATCATTCTTGATATGACCTGGTTTCCTGCATTCATAACAAATCACTTCATTAGAAATCTTGACATTTCTGTTAAACTTACCTCTATTCCATAGC
>NW_021539182.1:0-232 GCF_001605985.2 Dendrobium catenatum | reverse complement strand
CACAAATAGAAACAACTTTGGCATCAAATTTTTCAAGAAAACAACGAAGAATTTTATTGACTTTTTTAAAATTTGAAAACTCATTTCCTAAAGTATGTAATGATGTTACAATTTGAATAAATCTAGTATACATCTCTAAGATTGTCTCATAAGATTTCATGGAAAATAGTTCAAAATCATGCATAAACATATTCAACTTGGATTGCTTGATTTCACTAGTGCCTTCGTATAC
>NW_021539181.1:0-265 GCF_001605985.2 Dendrobium catenatum | reverse complement strand
GAATCTTAGAGGTTGATAGATTTAGGTTTAGGGTTTCTCAACGGTCTCTAACAAACCAAGAGCCTCTTTTTAGCTATTGTTTTCTCATGGATAGAACAATCTAGAAGTCATTTGGTTGCAATATTGCCGATAATAAATGGGCGAGTTTTTATTAGAGGTTATTATTGAGTTACCAAGTGTCAAATTATGATTGAAGGAAAGATAATTCTTTCAGAATAAATGTCTGAGTAGGGCTAATTTTTGTTGAACATGTTTATGAAATTTC
>NW_021539180.1:0-654 GCF_001605985.2 Dendrobium catenatum | reverse complement strand
TCCTGTTCTCTTTGTAGTTTCTAAAATTCTAAGTTCATACTAGCATACATTTCTTTAACTTTCTATATACAACATGTATGCATTATGAGACTTCTAAAAGTACATTATAAGTTAAGTAACATACCTCTTCTTGATCTGACTGATCAAGATTTTTAGCCATTAAGCACAGATTGGTGACTTCCTCTTCCTTTTCAGTATCCGATGAGTCTAAAGCCGAGTCCTCCTAAAAAGCTCTACCTTCTCCTTGCTATGATTGGCTTTGAGTTTTAGGCAGTCTGACTTAATATGTCCAGGTTTCCTGCACTCATAACAAATAATATCATTTGAAATCTTGACATTTTTATTAAATTTATCTCAATTGTATTATTGGTGTCTCTTTTGCTTCCTCTTTAGAAAGCTTCTAAACTAGCTAGTCATTAGTGTGATATCATTTTCATCCTATGGTTATGAGAGATCACTCTCTGACTCCTTCACTTTTAGTGCTATGTTATTTTCCCTTCATGGTTCACCTTCATCAATCTTTCTTTAACTCACCCCTTGCTCGTAAGCAATTAATGATCCAAGAAGATTGTCAATAGAGTAAATGTTTAAATCTTTAGACTCTATAATCATAGTTATTTTAGCATCATAAGTAGTAGGCAAACAATGAAGTAT
>NW_021539179.1:0-223 GCF_001605985.2 Dendrobium catenatum | reverse complement strand
TAGTTGTGGGAAAGTAGTCTTCTATCTAAGAAAATTTTCTCTTCATTATTTAGATTTTTGAAGAAGAGGGAGCATCTCTCTCCAAGTTGAGAGATGAAGGGGGAGTGTCTCTCTCAAAGTTAAGAGATGAATATGTTGAGTCTGATGATTTTCTCAGTGAGTCTCTGAACTTCCTTAACAATTTTGGGTGTCTTCATCTCCAGTATAACTTGTAGCTTTTTCA
>NW_021539178.1:0-479 GCF_001605985.2 Dendrobium catenatum | reverse complement strand
TAGCCCAAGGGAGAGAGATAGAGCTTGCAATATCCTGTAAAGAATTCCAAAGAGCAAGCCTATCCGAGTGGGAATTGCTAGCATAAACAGCAGTGATGGCACAGATATTGGTGGAGTTAACAGAAACAATGCCATGAATGAATTGGCTAGACATGTGGTTGGGAGAGAAGTTAACACTTCCAGGGTTCCATTTAACCCATATACGGCCGGGGTTAGAAAAAAGAAAATTGTCACAAGAGTCTTCATTGGGAAAAACTTTATGATTGGCAAGAAACCAATTATTGGACATGTTATGAGGTGAAATTTTGGCTTCAAGAATAAAGAGGAGGTCAAGGTTGTGGTCTTTGGCTAGTTGCTTGCAACAGAGAACCTTGTCCGGGCTGTTGAACCCACGTACATTCCAAGCAGCTATGTTGGGAAGGGTCATTAGTTCTTATGGGAAGGGGTAGAGGCTTTCTTAGCTTGCTTGCCTCTGGTTT
>NW_021539177.1:0-377 GCF_001605985.2 Dendrobium catenatum | reverse complement strand
TTTTTATAAAACTCAAAAAGTAAAACCATCAGGGCCAGACATAGAAAAAGAACGATTAGAAAAAATAACATTATTAATCTCATTCAAAGTAACCAAAATAATAAGAGAAGAAAGAAGAATGTTAGGAATAACCTTAACAACCAAAGTTACATTAGAAAAAGCTATAGCCAGCATTGGAGAATTAAAAAAATTCTTAAAATGTTGCACAAATGCTTCAGAAATGGCTCTAGGATCCGAAACAATCCCTTTAGAAGAAAAGATTGTCTTAACCTATTATTGTTTTCTATGTAGCGAATTTAAGAAAAAATAAAATCCAAATCATCTTCTTCACAAGACAACTATTTAGTTTTAGCCCTTTGAATAATCCAAGAAGATCA
>NW_021539176.1:0-325 GCF_001605985.2 Dendrobium catenatum | reverse complement strand
GTTTGGTTAAAGTGGAGGAATACATCAAACCTGTTGTATGATAGAAAAGTACCACTCAAACTTAAAAAAAAAAAATCTATAAATGGTGGTGAGACCTGCAATGCTTTATGTCACATAATGTTGGCCATTAAAAGAGAAGTAAAAAATTAAGTTGGGTATATTAGAGATCGATGAGGATGCTAGGCTGAGTGTCTTTACTCTTAGAGACAAAGCTAAATGGAGACAATGCTTCAGGCCTATTGTGTGATTGATAGAAAGTTATTGCAGAGATGAGGATGCTCATGTATGTGAATGAGTGTCTTTACTCTTAGAGACAATGCTAAAT
>NW_021539175.1:0-267 GCF_001605985.2 Dendrobium catenatum | reverse complement strand
GACGACTTCCCATTAGCTCGCTGAGAGCCCATAGATCACTGAACATTCATGAATTCAGCGATGAAGAAAGCCGGCGAACGCCGGCGCCACCGCCTCCTTCAACTGCGGATAACCCGCGAAGAACGAAATTTCAAAAAACAGAACAAATTCTCTCACTAGAAAATTACAGAGCTTCTCTCACTGAAAGTTTCAGAGATCTCAAAAAATAGAACAATAGGATCAACATTACCCCTCTTCTTACTATGGTGACTTTCTTGATCATGACTA
>NW_021539174.1:0-1159 GCF_001605985.2 Dendrobium catenatum | reverse complement strand
ACATTCATATTATCCTTATTAACTTCCGTCACCACAGTAATTGCCGAAGATTTCTTGATGATTAGTTTTATTTTATTTTTGGTCAATCTTTTAGATAACATTCAAATATTTGCTATTTACAAAATAACTCACTCATACTTTTATTTTTTAAAATTTCTGCTCAAATATCAAAATTTATAATAAAATGTCAAATTGTATTTTCCACATTTATTACATTCCCAAAAATTTGATCGTAATATGTGCAAATACATGAATTAATTAGTCAAAAAAATTACACTGATGATAGTTTTGTAAATATAAAATTTTAAACTATGAATGCAATTTTTTACTTGAAATTGTTCCACAATCATTGGAGCTTGAAATGTACCATTAAGTAATTAAAATTTTAAAAATGAAATCTAATGAAATTCCAAAAATGCCCTTAATATGATCTCTTCTCTGTTAATTAAAATAGGGAGCCAGTCGTAGCCTATTGATTGGAACAATTATTACGTCCTCCGACCGGACGTAGAGGAACATCCGGTCGGAGGCAAATTCCCGCCAAATACCGAGATGTACCGAGCAAATACAGAGCAATGTCAAACAATAATGAAGAATACCATCATTTGAAGATCCAATACCGAGTTATTTCGGGCTTTACCGAGCAAATACCGAGTTATACAAAAGTTGTACCAAGTTTTTTTTAGAAAAACTCGGTACAACTCGGTATTTCTCGGTACAGCTCGGTATAACTCGGTATTGGTCTTCAGAGAACGGTATTATTCATTATTATCAAATAATACCTAGTTGTACCGAGTAAAAACCTAATTTTTGGACGGAAAATTGCCTCCGACCGGACGTTCCTCTACGTCCTTGCACCGAACCTAATAAAAGTTCTATTGATTGGGAGCCCAAATTTTACATATAAGTATGTGAGCTTAATACTAAATTCACTAAAAAAATTTATAAATAAAAGAAAGTGCCGAAGCTGGCAGTCTATATCAGAATTGCCACAAAACTTATTAATAGAAGAAAAAACAAAACCACTCAATATTTTAATTTTTTTTGTTCTTTCCCAAAGAGGTGCTTATCCTCTAGCTGAGAAATTATTTGGTGTCATAAGTTTTATTCGCATCTCATAATTATTTTGGGACCCGCACGTACAGCTACAATTAATGTG
>NW_021539173.1:0-239 GCF_001605985.2 Dendrobium catenatum | reverse complement strand
AGTCAAAGTGTCTCATTTGGGAGTGGGTTTTAGAATCCTCGAGGTCGAGTACTAGGCTGCAGGCTGCCTCTAACGAGTCTACACCTCTAGCAAAAAGTTCAGTGCGCAGATCTTCCCTAAGGCCAGCTCTAAACATGGATAGGATTTGAGTTGGGGTGGCCGACTCTTCGCCATTGCAACGGATCAGGAAATCATCAAAAGCCGAGATATAGTCTTTGACAGGCTTGCTCCCCTGGGTC
>NW_021539172.1:0-241 GCF_001605985.2 Dendrobium catenatum | reverse complement strand
TAGAAATAAAGGTGATTGTGAGAGTATTTAGACTAAATTTTGGCATAAGAATATCCCTAGCACTATTTCTATTTTTGTTTGGAGAGCCTTACATAGGTTTCTTCCTATGGATGATAACATGATTTATAAGGGGCTCAGTCTTGCTTCCAAATGTCAATGTTGTTTGCACACTGAGAACATTCATCATGTTTTGATTTCGGGTTCTATTGCTGTGAGGACGTGGGTTTATTTTGATGATCTT
>NW_021539171.1:0-296 GCF_001605985.2 Dendrobium catenatum | reverse complement strand
ATCATTTGTTTAAGTTGTGCTATTTAATATTTAATAAATATTTTTATGTGGATTTTGCAATAAAAATGATGATCACTACCATATAACTCTATAAATTTATTCTATTTATTCATTTACTTTATATGAATTATTTTTTAATTACAATATACAAAAATTGTAATGTCAAATCCAATGCATGTCAGAATCCTATATTTTCAATAATAGATGTGTCTTGTATTCATGTCCCAGTATCTGTGTCTTTGCATCCTAGGGAGCCTTAACATCTTCTTCACATCATGTGTCTTCAACAAAATTAG
>NW_021539170.1:0-665 GCF_001605985.2 Dendrobium catenatum | reverse complement strand
GAACATCCGACCCTCCTGCATTGCAACAGCTTGCTCAAAAATGGGCCAGATGCTGTCTTGGGTTTTCTAAGCCGCTAAAAACTTTGAAAGAAGGTGGCACAAAACCCTTTAGATAAGGAACCAAATCATATTACTCGGGGTTGGGTCTACCCTTTGGAATAGAAACAGTTCCTTGTGAATGGGCTAAGGCCTCCCTTACCTGGGTTTCAATCATCTGACGGATATCCTTTTCTGGTGGAGACACTGGAGAAGTAGCTTCTGGAAGTTTGGGATTTGAATCAACTTTTCTGCTGTGCTCTCCCATGGTGTGTTCTGTGGGCTGCAACTGCTCTAGTTTGGACTGCTGTGATTACAAAAGCTGACTCTGCATCTGTTCAACTTTAATCATCATCTCCTCAACTTTTCTTTCAAGATTTTTAATATATTCATCCTTCTCTTTCAACCTGACAGAACTATCTGAATCTGAGTCGACTGCTGCTGACTCTTCTTCTTTATCGGAGCGGTGCTTAGAAGGCTCAGCATATTTAGCTGACGCATGAGTTTCAACTATGTGGACATCCGTTACTGGCTCCTCCTCAACTAGCAAGTCATCTTCATCCGAATTGAATTCATCAACAGCCTTCTTCTTAAGGATATCTTTGATTTCTTGTACCACTTCCTCAACC
>NW_021539169.1:0-209 GCF_001605985.2 Dendrobium catenatum | reverse complement strand
GATACCATTCACCCATAAGTCATTTAATTCTTCTATATGGGGCTTTAAATATACATCTATTTCTTTCCCAGGAGCAACTGGACCAGGAATTAATAGTGTCATAAACATAAACTCAGAAGACATATAGCTCCAAGGAGGTAAATTATATGGTATAAGAATGACGGGCCACATTCTATAAGAAGTGCTCATATTACCAAAAGGATTGAATC
>NW_021539168.1:0-577 GCF_001605985.2 Dendrobium catenatum | reverse complement strand
CAAATTTAAATATCTTAGAGCTTGATGATTTTTTTTTAGATTTTTGTGGAATTTGGATTTTATAGAAATTTTGAGACATTTTGAAATATATGAGAGATTAACCCCTCCGGTTGAGATTCACATTCAACACGGCCATCATCGGGGTATTTGGGGTCATTTCTATTCATTTGATTGAACCTTGTCAACTCGGCCAAGCTGTTGATCAAGGATCGGGTTTCTTGTAGACTTTGTGCCCTTGATAGTGAATTCTCATTGTTATAGGCTTTGAAAGCCTGGTATGAATGTATTAAAATAAATACACTGGTCCCTACAACTGTGTATTTATTTAATGATCTGAATCCTGTCGACTTCTATTGATCCGTATAGAAGGATCGGATTCGGACTTGAATTCACTTGTTGACCCACGCAGCACCCCTAGGCGTCACGTGTGTACCAATAACACGCTCGTCGGGGCCCATGCGGGTTGAGATTGTATTTTCCCCTTTAGTGTACCTATGTGTATACAAACTACGGTGTAGGTGTAGGGAGATTTTGAAATTTGTTAGTTGTGCAAGTAATTGTAATTTGAATGCACACA
>NW_021539167.1:0-960 GCF_001605985.2 Dendrobium catenatum | reverse complement strand
ATGCTGTTTGCTAGTTTAGACTTGATGTGTTTATTTACCTACTTGCTTACTGTACTTTGTACTGCGGTTTGATTGTGCGTTAGATTTACCTCTAGGTTAGGGACGAATTATATTTGTGCAATCTTATGCACGTGGCCATGCTCATACAAGGAGCTAAAATTTAAAGGGGCAATTAATAAAAAAATTATATAGTCTTTGCACAGGTACCCGCTGCGCTTAAGACCCCCTTTAAATAATAAGAGCATGGCAAAGTGTGGCTAAAAAATGCATTTCAATTTTCATATTATAAGTGCTTGGGAATATATACAACTGTTGATTATTAGGATAACCTTGCAGGATCGAGTCTAGATTTTTTTTTTTAATTTTTATTAATGTAAATTTTATTTGATATGGTTGTAATTTATTTGAAATGACTTGAGATTTGGATGCTTAATCCAATTTGAATTCCAAAGAGGTGAAGACATCCCTAAAGGGAAGAGTCATCTTCCATTTGGAAGTCAAATTATGATACTTTTCAAATATCAAAAAAGGAAAGATAACACCCCGTTCAAGGGGGAGTTTCTTTCCATTTGGATATCCGGAACCGATGAATCAAGATGTTCGTGAGAAGACGAAGAAAGTGACAACGAGAAGAATCCCAAATCTCAAAGTCATTTGATTTAGTATTAGAAATCCGGGTTGTAGTCAGTGGCGCCCAGTCACTTTACTTTCCTGTAATTTCTGTGATGTAATAATAAGGGCACTTGCCTATGGACATTCAATTTGATATATTTAATTTGATTAATTTATTTTAATTGATTGTGCATTAGAACTCCTGCTTTTCTACTCTTTTTACTTGCACGCCGCATTTGGTTTGACCTAGAATTTGGATTTAGGCTCTTAGGGGTTTGTCAAAAAAATTCTTTTACTTTAATTAAATAAAAATTTTAAGATAAGATAGAAACTCTAAACAGTCCTAAG
>NW_021539166.1:0-270 GCF_001605985.2 Dendrobium catenatum | reverse complement strand
AGGATCGGGTTTAAAATTTGATAACCCGCGCAACATCACTAGACATCACGTATGTACCAATAACACGCTCGCCGGGGCCCATACGGGTATTTGGGAATTTCATTGATTTGACATACCCCTTTGTGTACCTATGTGTATACAAACTACGATGCACGTGCATGGGTATTATAATAATATTTATAAACGCCTTCTATCCGCTTGCATGAATGTTACGGATTCGGTGGCGTGGCGTAGTAGTTGTGGACGCCTTCTGTCTGCTTGTACGAATGT
>NW_021539165.1:0-311 GCF_001605985.2 Dendrobium catenatum | reverse complement strand
CAAAATTCTTCCCAAG
Organism: Dendrobium catenatum; assembly: GCF_001605985.2. Lineage (NCBI taxonomy): Eukaryota > Viridiplantae > Streptophyta > Magnoliopsida > Asparagales > Orchidaceae > Dendrobium > Dendrobium catenatum. Next base: position 295 of record NW_021539165.1, on the reverse strand, counting down.
TTAGATCTTGGGGCGTCACACTTCTGTCGTTCTCATTGCTATGTTAGGCACGATAGAAGAATTGGTTGCAGAACTTTCACAAGGGGAAAGCTAATACTTTTTCATATACAGCCATTTTCCCTATTTTGCTCTACCACTGACGTCGGATCAGGGGATCCGAGGTCGGATTCTGAGAATGAGTTGGAAAAACTCCTCAAACCCTTTGATCCGGAAGAACTTAAAAAGTCTTTTAACTGGGTCACTCCCCGAAGGCTGTGTAATCCTAATCTTATTCCAGCAAAAGGCCTCATTTGCA
>NW_021539164.1:0-1448 GCF_001605985.2 Dendrobium catenatum | reverse complement strand
AAGAATAATGTTGATGGATTTGCACAGAAAATTGCGACGAAATGTTTGGATCGCCACAAATTTGCGACGGAAATTCCGTCGCAAATCGTCGCCACTCTGCCGCAAATACGTCACAAACTATCCTATTTACTTAGTTGTTTGCACATTTGTTTCATTTGCTCATTCATTTTGTTCTTTGACTTTGCACCCATGCCCTTTCTTCGTCGGCTTTGTTCTTCGACTTCACCTTCACCACCACTTGCTAGGATTGCATCTCCTATTCAAATGAACGATGATGTAGAATATCATTGAATAGAGCATCAGATCACTCTCTCTTTTGAATTTTAGAAGCGAGAGAATAATCAAATGGGATTCATCAATGGTTAAGGTAATTTATGAATAGATATCACCAATCTTTTTCATGATCAATAAATCAACTCAAAACTAGGTTTTGGTTGTCATAATTTTACATTTTGTTTGAATGAAATTTTAAACATGTCTGAAATATGTAATTGGAAAGAAAACTTGAACTAAGATTCAAACACGAACTATTTTTGTTCATTGTAGACTTAAATAAGTAATTTTTTTAAAACTATTTGCCTTGATTGCCCTAAATAGATCATATTATAATGATGGCATAAAGTGATGTAGCATCATGCAAAGTGGTGTAGCATCACATATTTCATTCTCATCCCCTAAGTCCTATGGCCTATTAGAGGATTTCACTTGATGTGAGATTTAAGTTTTAGTAGTATATGGTTATTGTATATCTAGATTATATAAGATGCATGTCATCTCAAAAAAAAAATTTATGATGATAATTATACATAAATATGATTAAATTTATACTGTTGCGGGTTAGAATATACGCCACAATAGAGTAAGAAAATAAAGCATCTTAGTAATGTATATATAGCTATCACACTAATAGATAATTGAGAGAGAGAAAAACTCTCGAGGTTTTTAATGTGGAAAACTCAGAAAGGAAAAAAACACAAGACCTGGCCTAGATGATAAAGTTCCATTAAATTTAGATGAATTACAAAGTTTGATTCACTCCTTTACTTGGAGAATGTGTGATTACAATAGATTGGAGAGTCGAGCAGAAGTCTAACGATAGTTTACAAACCAGTGGGAGTCCAGTGATGGTTAATGAAATAAACGATTTTTTGACAGAGATCGGGAAGAACTCCGGTGGTTGATATCTGACGGAGGTCGACAAACAAGCGGAAGTCCGATAGTGATCGATGAACGGGTGAAAGTTTGACGATGGTCAAAGAACAAGCAAAAATCTGACGGTGGTCGACGAACATGCAACAGTACAATGATGGTCGGAAGGAACTTCGACAATGATCGGTAGCAAAAGAGCTCCCCAAATTTTCTTCTTCTGTCCTCCTCCCCTCATGTGAAGAATGGGAGCATATTTATAGTTTTTTGAGAGTGGTATGACCTATATATAAATATATATA
>NW_021539163.1:0-246 GCF_001605985.2 Dendrobium catenatum | reverse complement strand
TTGATAAAATTTAATATTTATGAATTTCCGAAAATTAAAGTTTATTTAATTAAATATTTATTAAGTGTCGTAGGAAATTGTTAAGGAAAAATGAAGGGTCGAATGACATATATCTTTTGTAATCATTTTTAGGTGTGAACGTTAAGGTGAAAGAACTTTGTCGAAGCGACATGCTGTATTTGGTTTGAGGTGGGTATTCATGTTTTTTTATAAAAATTTCATGGTTTTATTTTGTTCTAATATTCA
>NW_021539162.1:0-308 GCF_001605985.2 Dendrobium catenatum | reverse complement strand
CTAATTATAGAGAAATTTAAATTAATCAAACTCAATGTCTAATGACTTCAATTAGGATCTACTATTCTCTAAAAATTTTAAACCTCCGTAATTTAGTTAAGATCAAGAAGTCAACATTTTAGGCAACCTTAGGTCAAAACGGGTCAAAACTTCTAAAATTCATAACTTTTGATAAAAAACCGCAAATTGAACGTACTACCTGTCTAATAACTCATAGTTGTCTGAGGTCTTAACTCCGATTGCTACTGGGTAACCCAGGCCTTCAAGGCTTTTAGCTTAGCCCCAAGGAAGGTGAAATAAACTTCACG
>NW_021539161.1:0-273 GCF_001605985.2 Dendrobium catenatum | reverse complement strand
TCGTACAGACGATTAGCGTCTACGAAATTATTTCGTACACATATGCAAACAGGTTCGTTTCAAGGCTTTTAAGTAAAATCGTCCGGAACGATTTTCAATCGTACGGGACGATCTTATACATGATAACTTGAAATCTGTCATTTTTAGACGGTTTTTCATGTCCTTTATATATAAGGAGTCCTAGAAACTATTACAAGTGCCTTTGGAGTTGTTTTCTCTTGAGAGGGATTCACAAGTTTACTTGAAGAAGAAGATCTCTTTGTTTTTTCCCAT
>NW_021539160.1:0-233 GCF_001605985.2 Dendrobium catenatum | reverse complement strand
ACTGGTACAGTATCTGCTTATAGGGACAGGTTCGAGTCGCTGTCTAGTAGACTTCGTGGGATGACGGATGAGGTGCTTGAGGGTAACTTCATGAAGGGTTTGAAGCCCCACATTCGATCAGCAGTTAGAGCGGCCAAGCCAAGGAGTCTGAGGGAGACTTTGGAGATGGCTGAGTTGATAGAGGATAGATTGTCTTCTGATCAATACCGCAGGCCTACTTTCTTTGGAGGGGG
>NW_021539159.1:0-200 GCF_001605985.2 Dendrobium catenatum | reverse complement strand
TTCTCATAGGAATTCTAAACATCACTTAGCATGGAAACCCCCTCCCATGCATTCACGGAAAACCGCCCAAGCCCAGGAACTGGAGCAGTCGCGGGAGCCAAGGAGGCTGCACGGAACTAAGGCGCCACAGCCACGGGAAAACACCCAGGCTCGGAAAACCAGCAGCCGGCTGGAAATCCAAGGGGCAAAGGCACAAAAAA
>NW_021539158.1:0-595 GCF_001605985.2 Dendrobium catenatum | reverse complement strand
AAGGTAATACCTGCTGTAAATAATGATAAAGGAAAGAGGGTGAGGTTCTACAAGAAGTGAATGGAGGCAATGCTAATTCGGTGGAAAATCTTCAAGAAACTAATGATTAGTTGGGGCTCTGGATCTATGTTCCCCCAAGACAGAGAAGGAGTACGTGCTTACTAGGTAGCAATAAGGAGAACATTGAAAGTAAACATAATATGAATCTTTATAAACAGGTGGATTTGGACAAGATTCAAGCTCCTGCCAGTAAGCTGAAGCCTACTCATAAGCAGAGTAGGATGGGATTTAAACATCCTTTGCTGTTTACGACTGGAATGAGCTCTGTTAACAGGTTTCAGTTGGGACCGAGTGAGGAGTTTCCTAGGAAAAGGAAAAAGGAGATGGTGGAAGATAATGATTATGAAGATATTAGCGGCGGTGACGCTTCCCCTTTGTTTTTTTAATGTCTTCAATCTTGATCTGGAACTGCAGGGGCGCCCAGAAGAAGCAGACGGGGCATTACTTGCGTAGTCTCGTTGGTACCAATGAGGTTTGTTTTGTTGGATTAGTTGAAATTATGGTGATGGATATGAGTAGGATGGAGGTGGATCGA
>NW_021539157.1:0-446 GCF_001605985.2 Dendrobium catenatum | reverse complement strand
CACCAAAATCACCAAACAAGCAAGAAAGTAAAAGCAGTGGAAAAGTAAAGGACGCCCAGATTTTACGTGAAAAAAATTCAAAATAGGGAAAAATCATGGAGTTGCACCACACCAGGAAATTCAGTATGAAAATATGGAGAAATAAGTATAGATCTCTCTTCTCTCTCACTCTCTCCTTACTTCTCTTATCAGATGCGCCGTTTTCAACGTCTAGCCACTCAAAATACAAGAGAAAGCCAAGAAAATTTACCCCAAGGGACACAATCCTTCAGAAAAATGAGAAAGAAAACTGTCTAGTTTTTTTTCGTCTCGTTGCAACGTTAGTTTGGGGCGTTGCAGCGCTCAAACCTGTCTTAATCTATTGCGGCACCCTGCTCAGCGTTGGGGTGCTCAGGAACATAGCGTCGGGGCGCTCGGGAACACAGCGTCGGGATGCTCGGGTATAT
>NW_021539155.1:0-383 GCF_001605985.2 Dendrobium catenatum | reverse complement strand
AACACCCCGATGATGGCCGTGTTGAATGCAAATCTCAACCGGAGGGGTCCATTCCAAATATTTTAATAATGTCACCAAAATACTCATAAAAATCCAAAAATTCAAAACTCCACAAAAATTCCAAAAACCCAAAATATTTAAAAATGAAACTATCCATCCCAACAGTTAAAGCAAAGCTCATCCACCCTCCGCAACAGTCTGTCAGGGTGGACAAATTCAAATAAACTCTAGCTCACAAAGAGCAAAATGCCTAGTCGAAAATATCACTAGGATCCATTCTCAAACAATCTCTTGCCAGTAAGGATGTGCTACGTGTCCTCTAACCGGCAGTTTCGCCGTCAAATGACACTGCAGGTAAACGGTTATGACCCGAGGCCCTCTGA
>NW_021539154.1:0-208 GCF_001605985.2 Dendrobium catenatum | reverse complement strand
ACTCTATCGCAGGCACATACACCGGGCAGAGGTGACCTTTCTTTTCCTTTTATCCAACTACAGGCATATGCGCCGGGTGGATATTAGGTTTCTAGTTGAGATAGCCCGACAGTGTTCTTGGGAGGCATTCCTCACCACTCTTTCCTCTTCACAACATTGCATGTATATTCTCCAGATGATTGTGTTCAATGTTTTGTCTTTACTCTAC
>NW_021539153.1:0-214 GCF_001605985.2 Dendrobium catenatum | reverse complement strand
ATGGATATAGATATTGTATTGATAGCATATGGATATGGTAGATTTATTGATATTGTTTATAGATTTATTGATACTATTGATTCTGCATTTATCGTATTGCTTTTCCGATTGATTTTATAGCATAGATTTGATTTGATTTGATTGATTGATTCGACACGACTGATTTGACGGATTGAATGATTTTCTTCTGTGTACGGATTTATTCGAGATTGAC
>NW_021539152.1:0-228 GCF_001605985.2 Dendrobium catenatum | reverse complement strand
TAAGAATTTACAAGAAAAATTAAGAAATTTATAGAAACCGGGAAGTAAAATCCGATCCAGTCTCTTTTAAAATCACGATCAAAGTTCCAATTTTTTTTTGAAACGGAGTATCCCTCCTGTTGCCACACCCAAAAGAGCATTTGGCGGTGTGACTAATCTCGGCTGACCTAGAAGACGCAGCCACCTCAGAAACCTCTTGGCCCACACTTGATTGGGTCCCACTTAAGA
>NW_021539151.1:0-249 GCF_001605985.2 Dendrobium catenatum | reverse complement strand
TTTCACCATGCAATAGTTATGAAAATTAAATGCAAGTGAAAAGTAAATGACGATAAGGAAAAAACACACCAAGAATTTTTATAGTGGTTCGGTCAAAATATGACCTACGTCCACTCCCCGGAGTCCTCCGCTCCAGGATTTTCACTACCAAAAATAGTTCTTCTTTTTCCCCCCTCGGCAAGGCGGAGAAGCCTTTACAAACCTCCCTTTCATCCAACCCGGCGTGGCGGAGTGCCAAACTCTGTTTTC
>NW_021539150.1:0-921 GCF_001605985.2 Dendrobium catenatum | reverse complement strand
ATTGTTGTAGTATTGTAAGTGTAAAGAAAGATCAGAGGTTAGTCAACTCAGAGTTGAAAATAAAAAAGGCGAAATTTTTATAAAATTGAAAAACCCCATGTCATCTCCTTTGATTAATCTCCAGTGTTATATATGGCACCTTTGCTACCAGCACTGCTCAAGAAAAACTCATGTCCATTCATGCCCTAGCATTTTTACATACACTTCAACATCAGTCATCTCAGCATGATCAAGACCTACTAGCCTTTGCCTCTCATATTTGAGAGAGATTATTACGCGGGAGTCTACACACAGAGAATTGCTCGGTTTTGTAACTATGAATAGTAAAAGCACAACAATGAATAGTAAAAGCATATTGACGAACAATAACTGTGTTTGTAACGTTTACAGACACAAAATCGAACGGTCCTCTATGTCCAGACTCCGCATGTAATAATCTCATCATATTTGAACTAATTAGCCACGTAATTAAATTAAACTAATTTTTTAGGTTAATTTTGTGACTCGATTAAGCTTAAAAAATCATTGCAGTTTAGCAATTTTCTCATCTTCAATTATAGATTTAGTAGTAAAAAAACTTTAAGATGCTTCAATCATCACAAGTATGGGACAATATTTCAACCGACAATTATAATCTCAGATAATAACTAAAATAACAAAAATACTTAAGAGATAGAATAAGATGCTTCCTCATTGATGTGACCCAAAACAGAATTGCTTCAAAGAAATGCATATAATAAAAGAGAGTAAGAAATAAATTTAAGGGGAAAGCATCAAATGTAAAGGAATCATAAAAATAAAAATATCATTAAAATTGCTTGACACATATTTATGGCGTTAATGATATCTTAAACAAAGGTTAATTATGTAATTAAATAAATGACGCATAAAAAAATTTAAAGCCAAAGTAATAGAGAATAA
>NW_021539149.1:0-296 GCF_001605985.2 Dendrobium catenatum | reverse complement strand
TGAACAATAAAAGACCCGTCGCATTCAACACGGCTCATCTGCAAATGACAAAAGAATCTGACATGTAACGGGCTGGCAATAAATGTGTATTCGAAGAATCCAAAAACAAATACAGTCTTTGCACAATCAACGTCATTTGATTGTAAATAAGTGCCCTGCTCTCCTACAAGACATACGACGAATGGAGATGCAAGAAAGTACACTACAACCTCGACGCGTATAAACAAAGAACGTATTGGACTTTTACAACAGTCCCTATGAGATCGGGAGCATCGTACCTGCGGGAATAATGAATG
>NW_021539148.1:0-362 GCF_001605985.2 Dendrobium catenatum | reverse complement strand
CAATAGGCCGAGACGATACTTGTATCGGCCTAGATGATAGGCTCAAAACAGGAAGAAATTGCCGCCATAAATAATTAAGGTATTCTATATTTTTTGTAATCGGCCAGGACAATATTCACAAATTATGCCTTAATTGATCAGACAATCAAGGAAGTAATTAAGGATGATTGATACGATCACATCGTCTTGGACGATATCAGGATCAGCTAGGACGATCTAGTAAAAAAACCTTAGTTACTCCAGGACGATCTAAATTGGACAACTTGAATTCAGGGCGATGCTCTGGATGATTTTACTTTGATTTGAACTGATCGGCTGGGATGATCGTGAGATCGTCCTAGATAATCAAGCCAATTTTCAAT
>NW_021539147.1:0-218 GCF_001605985.2 Dendrobium catenatum | reverse complement strand
AGGATAAATCTTCACTTCATGCAATAGAATTTTATTAGCTCCTAAGAGTTATCAAAATTATTTAAGCTTGAAAAAGGTCAATAAAAAAGATATTACTTTATACTTTTGGATTAATTGAATAAAATTATTTTTTGCTTGTGCAAATTTCAAATGGAAAGCTTAATGGCTTCTCGAATCTCCACTGAAGGTTTATGTCTAATCCCTCTGGGATTTAGTGA
>NW_021539146.1:0-306 GCF_001605985.2 Dendrobium catenatum | reverse complement strand
AAAAGTTCAAGGGCTCGCCGGTGGTAATGGGCCAATTTGACTTTACCAACCTTGTAAATTCCAAGGACCTGATTTATCACGAGCTGAGAATCACCAAAAATTTGGAGATGTTGGATTTTGACATCGATCGTTATTACAAGTTGAGAATCACCAAAGATTTGGAGATGTTGGATTCTGACATTGATCGCGATCTCCAATCCTGCTAAAAGAGCTTCGTACTCAGCTTCGTTTTTGGTCCGAGGTTCAGTCAAACTGAATGAAAATCTCACTATGCCTCCCTCGGGTGCTACGAAAATGAGACCGATG
>NW_021539145.1:0-439 GCF_001605985.2 Dendrobium catenatum | reverse complement strand
TGTAATTAATAAAATTATTAGATGATTTTTTTTTGCATTTCAATACTGAATTCTCATTTAACGTTAAAATTAAGTAATTAATTGATGGGAATTATAATAAAAAGCTTAATTGGGAAAGTTTTGATTACTATAATATGAATTTATCATTACTTTAATTTTATTTCTTATGTTATGTGGTTAGAATTAATATATCAGAAATGTAACCCAAAGTTATTTATTTTTATTTTTTAATAAAAAAATGTAATATGTACAAAATTAATTAAAAATCACCGTATATTAATTTAAAAATAAATTTAAGAACTTAAATATTCAATTTATAAATTATTTGAAACTAATTTATTTCCTTTCTGAGGTTGTTATAAATTAAATTTAACGTTAGACATTTCTTTTTATTTTTTTATTTTTAGAATATATTATATTGAAGCACTAATTTCAATGC
>NW_021539144.1:0-241 GCF_001605985.2 Dendrobium catenatum | reverse complement strand
GTTTTGTTTGCTTATATTTTATGGAAGGAAGTCTTTTGTTTGTGATTTAGATTGCATCAATTAGGTATCAGAGATTTAGTCCATCAGCTAATAGTCCCTAGTGATAATCAACTAATTAATTATTCCATCACTGACAATAATTGATGATTGTTAATGATATGAGCGTCTTAAATAAAAACTCCTATAACTCATTGATTAAGCCAAATCTAAATCAAATAAATTAATTAAACTCATTGACAAT
>NW_021539143.1:0-828 GCF_001605985.2 Dendrobium catenatum | reverse complement strand
TGGCATGTGCTTTCCCTTTTTCCTCCTTGAAAATTACTATGAAGAAGCATCATTTTAGTAGACCGACTCTTCGTATTCATCATCAGGATGCACTAAGTTGTATTTTTTTTCCAAAATATATGTAACTAAGTGTCCTAATGAGATGTTCCTTTTTCTCTTCCGTTCTACATGCCCAATTTCTGAAAGCCCATAAAGATGGTCTAGAATAAGTTGGGCTTCATCGATAGGCTTACGATTCATAATCAAAAAGGTCACAACAAAAAGGAGTGGGGTAATATTGATCCTATCACCAGCTTTAGGAATGATTGAAGATCGAAGAATGTGCTGGATGATTCGAGCATTTCTAGTTATTCCTGAAACTCTAGCAATATGATATGTTAGGACATTTTCTCTAATCACCCTATTTACTTCATACCATTTGAAAGTGTCTTCATTCACAAGGGTGTGGGCTCTATAACCTTCAGTTCTTAAGTTCAGAAAGGCACCTATGTCGTGCTTGGTGATTTTAACTTTTTGTTTGAAAACAAAAGAACTTATGCAGGAGTGGTCGGAATTGAAACTCACGTTAGTTAGGAAATAGAGAAAAGTTTATTTGTCGTAGAGGTGTTAAAAACTGCTCTCAAAATGGTTTACATCACGCGAACTGAATTTTATACACATCGTCTAGTACGAAAAATTTCGTCCTCGACGAATTTCACAATTTTTTTGGATTTTTGAATTTTTATTAAAGAAAATCAGTTAAAGCATTCAAAACAAAGACAAAACCACAGACTCTAAAATAAACTCATTAAAAAAAAATCACAAAATCAAAAACAAAATAAAAAACAA
>NW_021539142.1:0-261 GCF_001605985.2 Dendrobium catenatum | reverse complement strand
TTCCATTTTAATACTCTTATTTATCCCAATATTTCTCGATTAAGGCAATATATGGCACTATATATTAACTACACACATGGACATTATATGCATTAAATTAAGAATGGGAGATATTAAAAAAAAAGTCTATTATTACCTTCAAGGAATAATGGTTTTCATGATTATTTTTAGTGGGTTCACAAAATTAGCCTAAAACTCAAAAATTAACAAGGCATAATAAAGATTAAAAGTAAATACATTTTCATTTCTTGCATAAAAGAG
>NW_021539141.1:0-229 GCF_001605985.2 Dendrobium catenatum | reverse complement strand
ATGTACTAGGACAACCAACTCTAGATCTAGGTTAGGCTGGTGTTTATTTTTACTGCTGTGTGCCGGATTTTTTATAGTTTTTACTACATGTTGTGGATCAAATTGCTTTGCTGTGTCTGCTTACTTTTTCTTCCCTCTATGGATGGATTGATGTGTTTGGCGATTAGATTATCCTTAGGTTAGGTATGATCTGGATGTTCACACAATTTTCTACAGGTGGCCACGCTCA
>NW_021539140.1:0-370 GCF_001605985.2 Dendrobium catenatum | reverse complement strand
TTCAAAAAATATTATATTGACTAAATTTTACATCAACTTTACTTTCAACCAAACGAAAAATTATTACGTGCGGTGTCCGGACATCTCTGGAGACCAATCAAGATGCGCTCTGTCACTCAATGCACAGTGCATCAAATGATGAGGCGCATTTGAATTGACCTCTGAATACGTTCGGACATCGCATAAAATAATCTCTCCAAATATCACCTAAATAAACCTATTTAAATGATCCATCATCAAACTAAAAAAATAATAATTTTTATTTTAAATCCGTTAAAATTCAAACGAACGACTGCCATCAGACTGTCTTATTTCTTTAATAACACTGTATATAACACAACTCTCCTTGGCCTATTGGTTGAGAGCTTAG
>NW_021539139.1:0-288 GCF_001605985.2 Dendrobium catenatum | reverse complement strand
TTATAAATAATTAAAATATCATATTCTAAATTTTTTACATAGAAGCATATTTAAGTTACTCACTTTTGAAGTAACCTAATTTAAATTATTATATGCAATAATGGTAAAAATGTTAATTTTCTTACATAATTTAAGTGTTATATATGTATATATAATAAAAAAATCCACGAAGGGACCTATGTATTAAAACAAAAGATCGGATACAAGTCCTTCCAAGAACAAATGCTAAAATTACAATGCAAAAACCAACAAAGAAGAAACAACCAAAGAAAAGGAAAAAAGTAGTCG
>NW_021539138.1:0-223 GCF_001605985.2 Dendrobium catenatum | reverse complement strand
GATTTTGGTCTGATCGTCCCGGGACGATCTGGCGATCTGCCGGGCCGATCAGCCTAATGATATAAGAAAATTAGCACGATTTGAGGGGAGAGAAAATCATTTTATAAAAATCAGATATTTTGAAGAGAGAGAAAGAGAGGAAAAGTAAAGAAAATCTTGGGTTTCGGAGGTCGCGGAGCGCTTTTCATCCGACGCCGCTGTTGGGAAAAGTGAAGATCTCGTG
>NW_021539137.1:0-285 GCF_001605985.2 Dendrobium catenatum | reverse complement strand
AGTGCACTAACGGGTCTCCTGTTTTATTGTAGATGCTTGCATCCATTGTTTCTTTGTATGTTGATTAGATGAATCTCCTATATTTGTATGTCGACTGATATCGATTGTGGAAGGATTATAAGAAACTTTGAATTTTGATATTTGTGTATTCGTCTAAAATTCCTTCCTTCTTCGTGATGCTTAAAAGTCATTTGTTTTTCTTGCTCCTCGTTAACCTTATTCAACTTGACATCCAAAAACACTATAAGTCTTTGTTTGCTTTTGAGCCGGTATATGTGTTCTTGA
>NW_021539136.1:0-248 GCF_001605985.2 Dendrobium catenatum | reverse complement strand
AACTAAATATTTCTCTACCGTCGCGAATACTCCAGGATGCAACAGTTTGGTGCCGTCTGTGGGAACGTGATTCCCGACTGGGGGGCAACTTTTGCTCCAATCTCAAAAGATCTCTCTTATCAACCTCCTGACATCAGTCATTATTGTATTAATTTCATAACAATCAGATGCGGACTGGAGGGCAACTTTGACTCCAATCGTGATCAAGAAGATCCCTCCAATGCTTTCAATATCAAGATGATATTTCA
>NW_021539135.1:0-15313 GCF_001605985.2 Dendrobium catenatum | reverse complement strand
GGGGGGGAATTGGTAATTTAAAAAATTTCCCTCTTATTAGAATTTTAAAAGTTTGAAACCAATGGATTATTTGTAGCAAGTTTTAAAAAACAAATTTTCAACCACAAAAAATAAAAGTGCAATAAAGTAAAATAAGCAGCGGAAATAAAAAGATAAAGTTTTATAGTGGTTCAGTCAACCACGACCTACATCCACTTCCTGAAGTCTCCCACTTTAGGTATTGCATTATTACCACAAGTATCTCTCCTTTTGCCCCCAAAGAAAGGTGGAGAAGTCTTTACAAAAACTCTCTTCTACCACTACCCGGTGCGGCAGAGAATCATCGTCCTTTCAAACCCTCCAAGTGTCGACAGAGAACCGTCGGTTGTTCACACTCTCCTAGTGTAGGCAGAGAACCTTCATCCTTTCACACTTCTCCAAGTGTAGGAAGAGTACCTTCGACTGTTCTCACTCTCCAAGTGTCTGCAGAGAATCTTCATACGAGCATTCTAGAAAGATAAGAGAAATAGTGAAGAAAACAGATCATACACAGAGATCCTTACCCTTAAGTAACTTAGTGAACCCTTCACACTCCAAAAGGAAGAAATCTCTCTTAAACACTCTCTCAGACTCTCTTTTTCAATTGCCCTTTACCATTCACAAAGAACAAAAAACAAAAGATTAAATGATAGTCTTAAGTGGACCTTTTATAAAAAAGACACAAAAAACTGTCCAAAAATTGTATTTTTCAAATTTTGACCGTCCACGATCGTCCCTTACGATCATATTTCATACGTATGAAAAATATAAAAATGGTTGCGTATGAACTCAATGTACATTGGTATGAACTGCCTTCATACCCGATCATCGTCCGGTACAAATGGGGTTCGTCCGGTACGAACAATTAAATTTTAAAGTTCGTCGGTACGAAAGTTAAGACGAACTATAAGTTTACAGAACAGAGCCCTTCTTTCTTGGACGAACAATAATTATCGTCTAGACGAATAGTTTATTTGGAAAATCCAGAGCCCTTCATCTTGGGATGAATGATAAATATCGTCTGAATGAATAGTTTATTTGGAAAATCGAGTGCACATCATCCTGGAATGAAAGATAAATATCATATGGATAAATAGTTTATTTGGCAAATCTAGAGCCCTTCGTCTTGGGACAAACGATAAATATTGTCTGGACGAATAGTTCATTTGGCAAATCCAGAGGAGATCGTCCAGGGATGAATAAAAAATATCGTCTAGACGATCTATACTTAGAAATTTTTTTTCCCTCTCTGTTTGTTTCATTGCTTTTTTGGGAGTATAACTGACCAGATCGTCCCGTACGAATATGGTTCGTACTGTACGATCAATTTTTTAAAAAAGTGTGAATTTTAAAACTCTTCCCTAGGTGTGTGTGTACTTAGTTACTAAATTACAATCACAATCTCTCAGACTCAATAAAATGAAAAATACAAAGTTCAATTTACAAAACATTTTAAGCTGATCTTGATTTGAAGTCTTCAACAATCTGAAGTATGATTTTCCTGAAATGTTAGTACACACAAGAGCAAAAATAATTCTTCCAAAATATGTTAGGAGAAAATAATAATCAAAACAATAATATTTGAAATCATAAATAGCATACAAGTTATAAGAATGTAAAACATGCAAAGCTAAGTAGCAACTCTCTGAACAAACTCCCCCTTTTTTATGATGGCAAAATAATTATTGCTTGTGTAAATTTGAAAGTCCTAAGTTTCTCCTAAACTCCCTCTGAATGAATAAACTTGTGAATATATGGGGAATTTATGATGAACAAATGAATTGTTTAATTTTAAAGTTTTTGGCACACAAGGATGACCACACAAAAGACGACACTGAAATTAGAAACAAAAAACTAAACATGCAAAAATACTCAAGACACGAACAAGAACAAAACAAATGTTATAATGTCAAATAATATTTCTCCCCCTTTTTGATAACAACAAAAAAAAGAGGAAGAAAAGAACAACATAAATGTATGAAAGTCATATAAGAAGCCTTTGATAATTGATCCTGAAAGAGATTGGATTATATTTGCAATAAAAAGATAAATGTCATTAGAGAAAAAGAATGATTCATATTATTTAAATTTAGATATAACATAAATAAGAAAAAATATATCAAGGTCATGAATCAGTATAGATAATCAAATAAGGAAAATTATTACAAAGTAGATGAAATGTAAATTTATGTACTTCAATTTCAATACAAAATAAAATTGAACGGAAGATTCATTTAAAATTGAAGTTTAAAAGATAGACAAAAGATCATATATTTGTGGCGCTTTGCACATCTTTTCAATATTTATGGCACGCTTTGTGCATCTTTTAACATTGGACTTATTTTAAGCCTCTTTTTCAATTTGCAAGGCATTACGCATTTTTTGATTTTTGTAGATTTGTATATTTTCAAGTTTTTAATTGATCTTTCCAAAATCGATAATCTAAAAGCTCAAAATTTTCTAAGTACAAATATACTTATATTGAAAAGAGAAATAAAAATTAATAAATTATCAAAATTGCAATAATAATATGAAAGTTATGTTAGTCTAATAAGAAACATGAGATTGATAGTCTTAACTTGATCGAGTTATAAGCTAACTTGAATTTTTGAAAATTTAGATTTTTCAATGAATTCAATTTTGTATTGCATTTCAAATTATACCACTTGTTAGATCAATCATGTCAGGATAATCAAATAGGCTAACAAATATTTCTGAAAGAGATAAAAAATAACTAAAACAAGATAATATATATTTTATTGATATCAAGTTAAAAGATAATATATTAGAACACAAATGATATCAAAACTCAAAGGTTCATTAAACATAAAAAAATAAAAAACTAAACACAGTCACAAACATGCAAAATATCATCACATCACATCACATGTGTGAAAACAACAATCACAAAAGAAGTAAAGTCATCATTCTGAGGGGCACTAATCTAGAGGAGGTGGCTGATTGAAGAAATTAAAATAGCTACTCATCATAGCCATATTTGAGCTCACAGAGTCAAATTAACCTCGTATCCAACCCATATCCTACTAGTACTACGCGTCCTGCTGCTGTAGATGAGTTCAATTTGATCAAAGCATCGATCAAAGTGGGTCTCAAGACGATCAAAACAATGAACCATCTCTTGAAAGTCTGGTCCATTAGTAGGCGCAGGTGCAGGTGCTCTTCCCTCTCCCACAGTATCATCACCTCCATCATGTTTATAAAAGATATCTTAGAATGAAGTATCATTATATTAGATGAGCTATTCTAGATGTGTCACATCAGGATAAACTAAGTTATAGTTCTTTTTAAGAATCTATGTCACAAGGTGTGATAAGGCTATGTTCTTATTTCTCTTATGGGAGGCATGACCAATTTCAAAAAGCCCATAAAGCTAGTCAATAATGAATTGGGCTTCATCAATAGGTTGGCCAGTAATGATCAGGTAAGTTACAGTGGAAGGAAGAGGAGTGATATTTATTTGATCACCAGCTTTTGAAATGATAAAAATCCTTAGAGCATGTTGGATGATTCTAGAATCTTGGTGTAAGGTGTTTACCTTAGGCAAATGACATACATTTCTAATCCCTCTAAGCACTCAATTTATCTTAGTCCAATCAAAGGTAGAGGCAGATGTCAAGTTATGAGCTCTATTCCCTTGAGTCCTTAAGTTTAAGAAAATCCCTAGATCCTCTTTGGTTATTTCTACCCTCTTTTTGAAAACATAGGATCCAGTCACACTCTGGTAAGTATTGAAAGTTATATTTGCAATGAAAAAGTAGAAAGTTTCCTTATTGTAAGAGTGAATCAGAGTGAGAATAAAAGAGAATTGGGTAGAGGAGAAAAGTGGCATTACTTGATAGATAGTATCCTCTTGAATAAGAACTCTAGAAGGGGTGATTTTTGCCTAAACAAACCTAGGAAAAGATTGTTCGTTTTCTTTGGACAGGAAATTTTCTTCGGGATTTCTAGAGGAAGGTCCCCTAATCAACTCCTTAGCCACTCTACTCCTTTTGATAGAGCTTTCTATTTGATAGATTTGGAAAGATACGAGGGTTTGGAAAGGCTTTTGAAGTGTAAGAAATTAAAGTTCTAAAGCCTTCTATTTGAAGAAAAAATGGTCTTTCGTACGGACTAAAAAGTGTTCGTCCCATATGATGCTTGAGTTTGTATGTATAAATGAAAACTGTATCTACGAATGTATGCGTATAAAATGAAATGACTTTTCATAATCATACGAGTTACGAGGCATCCTTTCGTACAGACTTTTTGACTAAACGATTGTATAGACGAACAGGTGTTCGTCCTGGACAATTCATTATTTTAAGATCATTTTTATAACGGTTTGAATCATCCCCCACTCAGAATGCACGTGTTCGTATGTACAAAATAATGGTTCCTACGTACGATTGGAAATAAAAATTGATTTTGACCGTATAACTGTCTACATGCTTACATACGAATGAATACACATCGTCCAGATGATTTAGGGATCGTGCAAATGAACTATAATGAAAACTGAAAAGTTGTACGTATTCTTTTCTATAGAACGATTGAAATGCTAGAACATTCCCCTGGTACGAATTGAATTTCTTACATACAAATAAACACTTAGAAAATTTTATATGATTATTCAAAAACCATGAATTTCAATGAAAACATTTTGAAAAAAAAAAACACAAAACAAAAAAGATAAAAAACACAAAAAGCAAACAAGGAAAAAAATAGATAAAAATAGAAAAACATACAAATAAATCAAAAACACAAAACACACTCACAAAAACACATCAATATTGTAGAAACTTTTAATTTAAGCATTCAAATCAATCACATTAAGCCTTATTCTTAATGTACTGAAAGTATCAAAGGCTAGTAGTTTTGTAAAAATATATGCAAGTTGATTTTTTAGTTAAAACACGATTGAGTTCGATTTCTCCTTTGGATATATGATCCCTTATGAAATGATACCTGATGTCAATATGTTTGATTTTTGAATGTTGAATAGGATTTTTAGAAATACAAATGACACTTGTGTTATCACAATAATTGGGAATTGTGCCTAATGTTAATTCTAAATTAATTAATTATTATTTTAACCAAAGTACTTATGCCACACTTTCTAAGGCAATGTATTCAACTTCAGCAGTAGATAGGGCTACTAAATTTTGTTTTCTACTGGATCAAGAGACTAAAGAATTTTAAATAAATTGACATATTCCAAAAGTACTCTTTCTATTAACCCTACAACTTACAAAGTCTGAATCTGAATATCAAATTATTTCAAATGAAGAGCTAACTTTAGGATACCAAACCCCTAAGTTTTGAGTTCTAAAGAGATATCTCAAAATATTTTTCACTGCTATCAAATGTGATTCTTTTGGATCTGATTGAAATCTAGCACACAAACAAATACTAAACATAATATCGAGTCTTCTAGCAGTCAAGTAAAGAAAAGATCCAATAATTCTCTTAAATTTCTTTCGATCAACAGATTTTCCTTTTAGATCCTTATCCAACTGATATGAGGAACTCATAAGTGTACTAATAGGTTTAACATTGTGCATTTCATACTTTTTAATGATGTCCTTAACAAACTTCGACTGACTAAGAAATATACCCTCCTCAATTTGCTTAATGTTAATGCTTAAAAAGTAACTTAAATCTCCCATTAGGCTCATCTCAAATTCACTACTCGTTATTTTAGAAAAATCATCACATAGATTTTTTATTTACATATCCAAAGTGTTGCGGATCTATTTTTATGGTTTATGATTTTGATGATAGAAAACACTTTTATTTCTCTACGACTGCCTTATCTACTGACATTTCAGGTCCACACGATCAAACTGCAATTTGGAACCAGCTCAAGATTGGGTAGACTAGGTTTGAGTCAGTTTGTTCCTTTTTTCCTTTCTTGAGTCTATTATTTTTGGTGTGGCTCATGATGCTTTGTAACTTGGAAGAATTTCTGACTGTTTCCTAGAGTTTACTATTTTTGATAACATTATCCGGGATAATATTTATATCGGCTTAGACGACCGGTTCAAAAGCATAAATCCTAATTAGGGCATCCTCATTAAGGGAGCCATCATAAGCTGATCGGCCTGGACGATAGTATCAATTCAGAAAGAATCAGCTGCCATGTTCAGATTATGTATTCTTTATTTTAGGAAATCGGCCAGGACGATATCCATATCGTCCAGGACGATCTAACTCAATTATGCCTAAATGGATCTGGCATCTTTGTAAAGCATTAATGGATGATTGATACGATCACATCGTCCATGACGATCATAGGATCGGTCAAGACGATGGCTTGGTCGATTAACATCGGCTAGCATCTATTTCGGGCGATGATAAGGATGATTGAAATTGGTTTTAAACTAATCATCTGGGATGATCATGAAATCGGCCAGGACGATGTAACCAATTTTCTTCTGATCGTCCCAGGCTGTTGAACTTAATTTGTACTGATAAGCCAAGACGATATGTCTATCATCCTAGATGATAATATCAGCAACTTACATTAATGAGCTCATTTTGAGATCTTCTATTTAAGCTATGACATGACACTTTGTAAGTGTCTTTGACAGCCATTGTAACTTCGTTCTTTTGGGGGTAACTTGAAGAGAGAGCTTGGAAGGGAGTGAGGAACAGGTGAAGTCTGAGAGAGGTAGAAGATCTTGTGAGGGGGGACTCAAGGGAGTGTGGAGGGGGATTCCACATGGTTGCTCCGGCAAGCTTGCACCTTAATACCATCGGATTCAAGGCTTATCTCGAGGGAAGTACACCAAAGAAGAAGATCTCTTTGATGTCAAAGGTCCCGATGACTCCCCGCACTGGGGGAGGTGGAAGTGATTTTATAAGGGCTTCTCCGCCTAGCTGTGGGGGATAAAAGAGAGACACTTAGTTTAGTGCAATACTTGGAGGGAGCCTCCAAGGAGTGGACGTAGGTCAAGGTTTGACCGAACCACTATAAATTTGTTTTGTTCTTTCGTATTATTATTTTCGCATTTAATTTCTGCATCATTAATTTCTATGTGGTGATATTAGTTTTGGTTTATGCTTTGTTTAAAGTTTCTTCTTTACCAATTCACCTCTCTCTTATTTAGTCTTGGGCCAGTTCATAAGGGGCCTAACATCTCTAACAAACTTTCAATTGGTATCAGAGCAGTTTTCATAAAATCTAGTTTTTAAAGCTTTTGAATTTTTGATCCATGGCTAATCGTAATATAGCAGAAGGTTATTCAATCACCAGACCACATTTATTTAAAAATATTACTTTTGATTTTTGTAAAATTTCCATGTCTATTTTTTGCAATCAATTTATTTTTGTATATGGCATATGATTTTAACTGGTTATTCATTACCTTCTCATATTATAAATGGAATTAAAATTGATATTCCTTTTAATCAATGGAACAAGGAAGAACAACTCAATGCTCAGTTGAATGCAAAATCTTTAAATTGCTTTTTTTGTGCTTTAAATTCTAAAAATTTTATGTTAGTATCCACATGCACTACTGGTAAGGAAGTTTGAGATAAACTACACATAATATACGAAGACACTTGTGAAATTAAGTATGTTAATGCATGATTATGAACTATTTTCCATGAAACCTTATGAGAGTATTTTAGACATGTATACTAGGTTTATTCAAATTGTGACATCATTGCATGCTTTAGGAAAAGAATTTTCAAATTTTAAAAAAGTTAACAAAGTTCTTCGTTGTCTACTAGATAAGTTTGATACTAAAGTTGTTTCTATTTATGAATCAAAAGATTTGAATAAATATTCTATTGATAATTTGATTGGCTCACTCATTGCTTATGAGAATGGTTTGGATCAAAGACTTTTGGATGCAGGTGAAATGATTGTTTTAAATGCTAAAGATACGGAAAACGATAGCTTAGTTGGTGACGAATGCAATGATTTGTCAAGCAAATCACAAAGCTCACCAAAACATAAGCATAAACAAAAGTGGAAAAAATGTAAAAATGGTAAGGATGTTTATATTTCTTCTGACGTTATTTGCTTTTGATGTAGGAAGCCTGGACATATAAAAAATTAGTGCCCTAATTTAAGAATTCTTCCTGTGAAAGAAAAGGGTAAAGAAAAACAAATTTTAAACTGGGGAAATAATGAAAAGCGAAAATTCTCATGGGCAGGCCTGGTTTCTGAAGCATCAGACCAGGAGAAAGAAAATGGTTAAAAGCCTTTTTTATGCGTTTGTGTTGTGTTTTTTTATTTCTAGTGTTTTTTTGTTGTTTATTTTATTTCGCTTTTATTTTGTTTTTGTTTATTCTTTGAATTTGTTTTATTTGTTTCATGAAATTTTTCTCTGATCAACACACAAATTCACTTTTCTAAAAATGAAAAATCTACTTCCTATTTTTTTCTTGAAATCTTTGGTAAATTGTGTTTGACTTCTCTAACAATAGTCAAAGGAAGGAAACTCATGTTTTTGACTCTCAATCTCTGTTTCCTAAAAGAGGTTATTTTACTTTTGATTTAAAATCTTTTTCATTTTTTAAATTAGTTTTTGGAACTAAATTTTTTATCTCCTACATTTTATTTATTGCATAGGAATCTTTTGCAAGTTGTTGAATCTAACGTAAAATTTCTTAATCAAGATATTCACTTTGTCAATAGGATGAGTTTAATTTTGTTTTTAAGATTTCAGAAAGGTAGCATATTCAAAAAATTGGCTAATGATGTCAAAAATAAAAAATACGCAAGACCCCAAATTGAAAATACACAAAGTGTATCAAAAATCAAAAGATACGTAATGCGCCAACCAATTGTCAAGAGGCATAAAATGAGCCCACAAAATTTAATGCTTACCATTCTTATACTTCTTAAAGCTTAAGAAAACCCTTGATACTTATGATACTTGAGTTTGAAAATCTTGATTCCTAATTCAACAATTCGTGCATTAATCTTCTATTAGATATATTTTATGGAATGAGTTTTAAAAAATGACTATTTCTTTCTCTAATTTATTTTATAATTTAGATATTGAATTAAAAAGTTTTTGAGCCTTTTAAAAGAACTTGAGTTTGGATTATCAAATTCTAAATTTCTAATATTTTTTGGGCTATGCATTGTCAATACAATTCTACTAAGTTTTTGATTAAAACCAAGAGGTAACTTTCTCATTTTAGGAATATTTGTTTTGTTCTCTAGATAATAATTCATTTTATTTTCTTAATTGTTTATACCTATTCTCTTTTTGATAATGTCAAAGGGGGAGAACGTACTGTTGAATTTGTATCCTTTTTTCTTTCAAAAAATTAAAAATAACAAAAATATTTTTATCTCCCATTTTTTTTAAGGTTTTATTCTAGTGAGGGGGAGATTAGGATCTTTTTTGCAAATTCAAATTGTAATGTTTGCCATCATCAAAAAAGGGGAGATTGTTGCGGATATATTTTAATGGTTTATGATTTTGATGATAACAAATACATTTATTTCTTTTTGTCTGCCTTATCTACTAACATTTCAGGTCCACACGATCAGACTGTAATTTGGAACTAGCTCAAGATTGAGTAGATTAGGTCTGAGTCAATTTGTACCCCTTTTTCCTTTCTTGAGTCTATTGTATTTAGTGTGGCTCCTGATGCTTTGTAACTTGGAAGAATTTCTGACAGTTCCCTAGAGTTTACTATTTTTGGTAACATCATCAGGGATGATATTTATATCAGCCTAGACGATCGTTTCAAAAGCAGAAACCCTAATTAGAGCATCCTCATTAAGGCAGCCGTCATAAGCTGATCGGCCTGGACGATACTTGTATCGGCCAGGGCGATAGTCTCAATTCACAAAGAATCAGCTACCATGATGAGATTAGGTATTCTTTATTTTAGGAAATCGGCTAGGATGATATCCATATTGTCCAGGATGATCTAACTCAATTATGCCTAAATTGATCTGGTATCTTTAGAAAGCATTAATGGCTGATAACATCGTACTGGCTGATCACATTGTCCGAGATGATCGTAGGATCGGCCGGGACGATGGCCTGGATGATTAACATCGGCCAGCATCTATTCTGGGCGATGATCAGGATGATTGAAATCAGTTTTAAACTAATCATCTGGGACGATCGTGAGATCAGCCAGGACGATGTAACCAATTTTCTTCTGATCATCCCAAATCGTCCCGGGCTGTTGAGCTTAATTTATACTGATCGACCAGGACGATATGCCTATCGTCCTGGTTGATAATATCAGCAACTTGCATTAATGAGCTTATTTTGAGATCTTCTATTTATGCTATGACATGACATTTTGTAAGTGTCTTTGGAAGCCATTGTAACATCGTTCTTTTGGGGGTAACTTGAAGAGAGAGCATGAAAGGGAGTGAGAAACGGGAGAAGTCTGAGAGAGGGAGAAGATCCTGTGAGGGGGGACTCAAGGGAGTGTAGAGGGGGATTCCACATGGTTGCTCCGGTAGACTTGCACCTTAATACCGTCGGATTCAAGGCTTGTCTCGAGGGAAGTACACCAAAGAAGAAGATCTCTTTGGTGTCAAAGGACCCGGCGACTCCGCCGTACCGGGGGAGGTGGAGGTGATTTTGTAAGGGCTTCTTCGCCTAGCTGTGGGGCTAAAAGAGAGACACTTAGTTTAGTGCAATACTTAGAGGGTGTCTCCAAGGAGTGGACGTAGGTCAAGGTTTGATCGTTGATTTCTATGTGGTGATATTGGTTTTGGTTTGTGCTTTGCTTAAAGTTTCTTCTTTAACAATACACCTATCTCTTATTTAGCCTTGGGCCAGATCATAAGGGGCCTAACATCCCTAACAAACTTTCATAAAGATGATATCATTAATATAAATTTGTATAATGAGTATATTCTCTCCTAATTTCTTAAAAAAAAGAGTTATGTCTACACTTCCTTTTTCAAAAGATCTCTCAACTAGGAAGGTGCTCAATCTCTCATACCAAGCCTTAGGTGCTTGTTTCAATCTGTATAATTTCTTTTTTAATTTGAAAACATGATTTGAATTTTTTGAATTTTCAAAGCCTAGAGGTTGTTTTACATAAACATCCTCTTGAATAACCTCATTTAAAAAGACACTTTTAACATCCATTTGATATAACTTAATCCTTTAAAATATGCAAAGGCTAACAAAACCATAATTGCTTCAAGTTAAACCTTAACTACAGAGGCAAAAGTATCCTCAAAATCAATCCCTTCAATCTTATTATACTTCTTAGCTACCAATCTAGCCTTATTTCTAAAAATTTTCCATGAGTTATTCATTTTGTTCTTGAATACCCACTTAGTCTCAACTGCATTTTGATCCTTTGGCCTTGCAGTTAATTCCTAAACTTCATTTCTTACAAATTGATTTGATTCTTCTTCCATTGCCAAAATCTAAAATTCATCAAAAAGAGCTTGATCAATATTTTTGTATTTTATGATAGAAATAAAGGATGAATAATTGACTTCTTTGCTCAGTCCATGCCTACTCATAACACCTTTACTAGGTTCACCTATAATAAATTCCTTTAGGTGATTTTTAGAAAGTCTCAAATCTCTAGGCAAAGAGATTTTTATCTCCAAATTAACTTTCTCAATCTTTTGGGAGTCAATTTCTATCTCATGATCTTCAACAATTAGCTCTTCCAACATTCCAGATTCATCAAATATAATATGTGTGGTCTCCATAATTATCAAAGTTCTTTTATTGAATACTCTATAAGATTTTCCAATATTAGAGTATCCTAGAAACATTCCTTCATCTGATTTTGGATCAAATTTTCTTAAGACAGATTTTCCATTGTTATGTATGAACACCTTACATCCAAAAACATGCAAATGTGACAAATTACCTGTTCTCCACTTAAGAAACCCATATGGTGTTTTATTCAAGTTAGATCTGATGTTCACCCTATTCAGAACATAACATGCCGTGCTAACCGCTTCAGCCCAAAAATATTTCGGAAGTAAATATTCTGCCAATATGGCTCGAGCGGCTTCTATTAATATTCTATTTTTCCTTTTGAATCTCCCATTCTACTGAGGGGTTCTAGGTGCAGAAAAATTATGATCAATCCCTTTCTCCTTAAAAAAATCCTCAAATTTTTCATTTTCAAATTCTCCACCGTGATCACTTTGAATCATCAAAATTTCACATCCTAGTTTTCTCTGAATCCAATTCAAAAAATCTGTAAATTCCTCAAATGATTCACTCTTATGATATAAAAATTTAACCCATGTGAATCTAGAAAAAGTATCCACAATCACAAATCCGTATACCTTCTCTCTTAGACTTACAGTTCCAACTGGTCTAAAAAGATCCATATGCAAAATCTCTAATGGTTTACTAGTTATAAGATCCTTATTGGACTGAAATGAGGATTTCACCTATTTTCCTAATTGATAAGCATCACAAATGCGATTCTTATTAAAGTCTAATTTTAGTATTCCTCTCACTAAGTTCTTTTGGGTAATCCTCCTATGGTTTTTCATGCTAGAGTGACAAAGTCTCTTATGCCAAAGCCATGACTCATCAGAAATTATTTTCAAACAAAAAATAGTTGGAGTTTTGATACAATTTAAATCTAGCATATAAATGTTATTTACCTTCAAACCATGCAAAACATCAATACCATTTAGGCTTACTATGCAGCTAGTAGGAAGAAATTTAATGATGTATCCATTATCAAATAGCTAGCTAATACTTTATAGATTATGCTTTAAGCCTTCAACTAGTATCACATTCTTAATAAAGAAGTTCTCAAGATTTCCAATCATACCTGACCCAACCACCTTCTTTTTGGTGTTATTTCCAAGTTTAACCTTACCTCCACTTATTTCTTCCAATGATATAAATTGCTTAGTATCTCCAGTCATATGGCTTGAGTAATGACTGTTCAGGTACCATATACTCTCACAAGGCCTTGTATGAGAGCGTACCTAAAAGATCATCAAATGTTAGACCTGAGAAACAAAATAAGTTTGGGTTCACCTTTTGGCAATTTTAAAACAGATGCATGTATAATATATTTAGGTTTATACATCTTATGCTTCCACACTAAATGAGTTTTTCTATCCAATGTATAAGTCTGTGCTATATATCCAATAAATCCACAATAATAACATTTAACCCCTGGAAATTAATTTCTCAATCTTTTATAACTACGCTATCTCTTCCCAAGTTATATAAATTTTGGATACAAAATAAGATTTATAAAATCTTTAAGTGTTGGTGATATCCTTTTTTTTTTTTGAGAGCTTCTACTTTCAACTTCAAAAAGGTGTTTGCATCTTTCAAAATACATTTATCAAAATTTAAATAATGCTCTCTTCTTTTCGAATCATCCCTAAAAGCCTTAAAATCTTTTTCCAATTTTTCTTAGGATGATTTTAAATTTTCATTTTCTTTATTCAAGTTATCAAATTCATCAAGTAAGCTCGTATGGTTGATATCAATTAATACATGATCTTTCCTATGGATCTCATGTTCTTTTTGCAATTCTTGTAGTTCTAGGTTAAGACTAAGATGTATTTTCTTTAATTTCCTATATGCATCATGTATTCTTTCAGAGATTTCAAAAAGTTCAGCATAAGTTAAGTCATATACCTCTTCTTGATCTGATAGATCAAGATTATCAGCCATTAAGCATAGATTGGTGACTTCCTCTTCCTTTTCAGTCTCTAACGAGTCCAAAGCTGAGTCTGCCCAAAAAGCTCTTTAGAACTACTTCTTACCCATTTTTACAGTTGGTTTCTCCTCTACCTTCTCCTTGCTAGCAGTGGGTTTGAGTTTTGGGCAATCTGACTTAATGTGTTAAGGTTTCCTATATTTATAGTAAATCACATCATTAGAAACCTTGACATTCCTATTGAACTTACCTCGGTTCCATTGCTGGTGTCTCATTTGCTTTCTCTTCAGAAAGCTTCTGAACTGTCTAATCGTCAACGCGATGTCGTCCTCATCCTCAGGTTGTGATAGATCAATCTCAGACTCCTCCACTTTTAGTGTTATATTATTCTCCCTTCGAGGTTCTCCTATATCAATCTTTCTTTGACTCACTCCTTTCTCGTAAGCAATTAGTGATCCAAGAAGATTATTAATAAAGTAAAGATTTAAATATTTTAACTATATAATTACAGTTATCTTAGCATCATATGTAGTAGGCAAACAACGAAGAATTTTATTAATTATTTCTGCATTTCTTAGTTCCCTACCCAATGCATGTAAAGAAGTGACAATTTGTGTGAATCTTGTGTACATGTCAGAAATAGATTCATTGGGTTTCATGCGAAATAATTCATAATCATACAACAAGATGAAAGTTTGTTAGGGATGTTAAGCCCGTATAAATTAGCCCAAGGCTAACGAAGAAGGGAGTGATATGGTATTTTAAAAATTCTTTAAATCAAAATCACAATCACAAAACTCAGACCAAAATCACCACAATGAAAATCAAAGTGCAGAAAAATAATTATGGAAAGCAGTAGTAAAAGAACATAGAAATTTAAAGTAGTGCAATCAACTCGACCTACGTCCACTCCCCGGAGGCGCCCTCCAGGTATTGCACTAAACACAGTGACTCTCCTTTTGCTCCCACAGCAAGGTGGAGATGCCCTCACAAAAACTTTTTTCCGCCGACCCCGATGAGACAGAGAATCCAACTCCTTTTGCTTCCTCCTAAAGTAAGCAAAGAATCTTGATCGATTGCTGAAGAAGACCTCTCTTGAACCCCCAAGGATGAAGGACGATGATCGAAGAAGACAACTTGGAACCTTTTTTGGAGCAACCTTTATGAAACCCTCTCACAAACTTCCCCTCACAAGTTACTCCCTCTCTCTCCCTCTCCTCTTGGCTCTCACAGATCAAGACATCAGCAAAAGATTAGCTATAGGATAGAACAAGAGCTCTTAAATAGAAGAGTCTTGGAATAGCTCTTATTTTATATAAACTGACTTTATCGTCCAGACTGATTTGATTATCAGCCAGGTCAATTAGCATAAATTTAACTCAATCAGCCTGATAAGTTTGGGATGATTAGAGAATTTTTGGTCAGAACATCCAGAACGATATGATATCATCCTAGCCGATTAGATCAAATTTGAAAAAAAATCATCCTAAACAACGCTTTGAATAGAAGCTGGCCAATGTTAATTATCCATGCCATTAGCCCGGTTGATCCTACGATCGTCCCAGCTGATCCTGTGATCATCCTGTTGAGTCTAGAAATTAGGTTGTTAAACCTAAGTTAATGTCTTAAAGGCTACCAAGAGGGGGGATGAATTGGTAGTTTAAAAAATTTTAAACCCTCTTTT
>NW_021539134.1:0-278 GCF_001605985.2 Dendrobium catenatum | reverse complement strand
AATATTATACGTATGGGCGTATAATTAGCGAATGTATTAAAGTAGGTATCACACTCTGTAATGATATTAGAATGCAACAACAACTTAAACGCAAACGAATATCAGATCGCAAACAATTAGGAGCCTTTTGCGAACAATTCGCATGTCCAGGCCCATTAACAAAAAGAGAACGAAATTTAGCAAAACAAAAATCTAATAAAAAAGAAAAGCTAAAAGCTTATCCTAAAAAAATTCATAAAAGATCGTTTAGACCTAAAGAAAAACCAGGTCAACCTGAA
>NW_021539133.1:0-1417 GCF_001605985.2 Dendrobium catenatum | reverse complement strand
GTCTTATCTACAAACCCATCTGCCTTCCAAAATTTACCTTAGAACTTAGTTCGTTAAAACTCCCTCGCCGAATAAGAAAAGCGAGCGGAGGCCGGGGCCGAATTTTCGGAGCCCACAGACCCACAACCGGGCTACTTAGCTTACAGGGCTAGGTCGTAAGACCCACCGTGCGTTATGTAACTTCTAAGGAAGTCACAATACATATCCAACCAAAATTCTTCAGGCTACTTCTAAAAGAGGCCATAAGTCCCACTATCAGGGCAATTCCTAATTGGAGCCATAAGCTCCTAACCGTCGGGCAACTCCTAATTGGAGTTGTAAGCTCCAAATTAAACAAATGAACGGGCAACTCCTAATTGGAGCCATAAGTCCCCAAACTAATAAATTCTTTGGGCAACTCCTAATTGGAGCCGTAAGTCCCAAACTAAATAAATGACCGGGTAACTCCTAATTGGAGCCGTAAGCCCCAAACTAAATAAATAACTGGGCAACTCCTAATTGGAGCCGTAAGCCCTAAACTAAATAAATTAATTGGCAACTTCTAAGGAAGTAGTAAGCCCCAACTCAAAATAAATTAAAACTAAAATCAACATCTAACCACTTCAGTCTACTCGGGATCCCTGAGAGGAGGCAACCCATGGCTGCTAATCAGATTCCCTGGACACTACGGTTAATGATTGTTAGTATTGGTAGACTGAAATCTATGGTATACCCGGGATGACGGAACCATGGGATATTGATCGGGTTTACCTCCATCTTCCCACCATTGAGACTAAATTACTTAAAATATATTCATCCTTAATCGAGAGTTCTCTCTTACGTGTTAAGAGGGGTAATTAATTATGAGTGCTTGCACTCATAGGAAGTAAGAACCCCATATCTATAAACCTTGACACTACACTCAGGAGAAATGTGATTAACTACAATCTGACTTAAGGGAAATGAAATCCTAAGGTTGCAAAGTAGGATTCATGCATTCGTGTCATTTTTCTTGAGCCAACACATTCTGAGATTCCTCCTTTTTTTATGCGATCTTCTAGAGATGGTTCTTATGTTCCTTCCCCAGTAAGGTTTCTCAAACTAGGGTGAAGAGTGACAGACGCCTGGTGTCTCTGGTTTTGCAATTCATCATTCATGTCAAAACACAATTAAAGATATGCATAAAAATGGTTGATTAAATTCTAATACCTTTTATAAATTTTTTAAGAATTTCATTTAAGCAACTTATTCAATTTGTTTGAACTAATGATCAAACATATCTTGAAGAATACTCTATTAAATGTTTCCCTAAGTTTCATAAATTTTAGAAAATTTTTAATGATCATCTTTTAAGTAATTAGTTCATTCAAAGTAATAATCAAACCTATGTTCGACTCTTCACATATCATCTTTTAAGTAATTAGTTCATATATATATA
>NW_021539132.1:0-247 GCF_001605985.2 Dendrobium catenatum | reverse complement strand
TTCCGTTTAGTTCTGATTTGATATGATCTGAATTTCTATTTCTGTACGATTCTGACTCTGTTGATTTATTCTGTTCTGATTTGTATTCTGATGTGAGCTGATCTGTACGACTCTGATTCTGATTTGATATATGACCGTATAAGTTTTGATTTGATTCTATCCGATTTGATATCTGTCCGATTCTGTTCTGATTTCTGTACGGATTTGTCCGATGTGTTTGGTTTTGAGATTCTGAGAATTTTGATTG
>NW_021539131.1:0-290 GCF_001605985.2 Dendrobium catenatum | reverse complement strand
GTTTAGCTTTTCTAAATTGGTTAAAGGAAGAAATACCGTTGATGTTTTCCCTCCTTCTGACCTTTTTTAGTGGTATGATTTTCTTCTCTAAACAAAAGTCTAAACGCATTTTAACCAATGGTTTTTTAATTAAGATCCTTTTCTTAACTTGCTACATTAATTTTTCTTATGCATAATAGCCAAAGTTCTTATATATCTTTTAAGTTTTTATAAATCTTGCAATTACATTTATCACATGATTTTGATTTAGTGCTGTGGATTGTTCTTCCCTATGTTAGAGAGATAGCTCC
>NW_021539130.1:0-460 GCF_001605985.2 Dendrobium catenatum | reverse complement strand
TTTGCTATCATCAAAATCATAAACCATAGATCCGTACAAGCAACAGAGCTTAGGTGGGGTTTAATTGCGGGCGTTGATCGTGATAGAACGGATCCGACGGTCTGCAACCCGTCTTCTTCCTCCGTCCGGACCGAAAGCCCTAAACCCTTTTTTGTTTTTGTTTTCACAAAATACTCAACGAAACATTTTGAAATTTTAGGCAGAGGCACATTATGACCTAAGGAAGAGTGGGGGATCATTTTCTAAGCCATTTATGCAATACTTAAAGAGTTATTTAAAAACCTATGAAAATGCCTAGAGTTTAGGATTTACCAAGATTTAATGGATGGATTGGGGTGTTTTGAATACCGTTGAACTTGTAGATTGTCCACGTGTTGATCTCTTTCAGACTCCGAGCTCAAACGATCACTGGAAGCAGAGTTGGACGGAAGTGTCTCTCGGTCAACCACTGATCTCACCG
>NW_021539129.1:0-322 GCF_001605985.2 Dendrobium catenatum | reverse complement strand
TTGATCTTGATGTGGTTATTGACACTACTAAGCTGAATAAGATTATGAATTTGAATAACTTCTATATTCTGCATAAAATTAAGTTTATGCTTCATAAATTTGTGTACAAAATTTCCTCCATCAAAAAGGCTGATAATGGTCATGCTGCATGGTTAGATAAGAATGGGCCTCCTAGTATTAATCCTATGTCTTTTATTTTATCTAATATCCCTCATTTTATTAAAGGTAGTCTGCTATTGAATGCTGCTGGGATGCCTTATGTCTGATCTTTTATTTCATTTCATGTTTTTTTTTTCCGGGGTGGTCTCTTTATAGTATCCTC
>NW_021539128.1:0-272 GCF_001605985.2 Dendrobium catenatum | reverse complement strand
AAATCTCTCAATTAAACAAGATCATCAAGTATACAATAAAATCATGAATATTTGAAAATTTTCTTTTCATCCATGAAATTATGTAATAATGTATATTTTAGTGCTTATAATGAAGTTGTATTAGAAAATTATGAAGATTATATGAATTAAAGGTTAGAAGAATGAATAGAATGACATCAATTTAAGATAGGACAATAAAAGTAGACATTGATAGTTTATTAGAATGATAGATGTATTAGATCCGGTCTATGTTAAAAAAGGTAGAGGTAGAC
>NW_021539127.1:0-422 GCF_001605985.2 Dendrobium catenatum | reverse complement strand
TCAGTAACCAAATTCCAAAGCCAGATCCTGGATAAGAATGTTTGGTCGCGGTCCGGCTCGGGCGGGATCCGTCCCAGTTGGGTCGGGTCGTGACATTCTCGTCCGACATCACCCACACAAACAAAGAGCCCGATAACCTTCTTTAGTTCGAAACAGTAAATGAAAGGGGAAGCGAAGGAGGATATAATAATAATAATAACAAAAGCCACAAACATTCAATCGGAGGAGTCGAAGACATTCCGAGGTCGATTCGCTCCTCCGAAATCCTTGGTCATCAATTTGATCTGGTCGAGTGGACCCAAATGGCAAGTGTCCTCCCTAACCTCCCTTTGCGAGGAGAGGGTGTTGAAAGGCTGCCGAAATCTTGGGAAAACGACGAAGTAACGTGATCGACAAATTGGAGCTCGAAGTCTAATATCGAG
>NW_021539126.1:0-598 GCF_001605985.2 Dendrobium catenatum | reverse complement strand
TGAGGCCCACTTGCGGGCTGGTTTACGCTTTCCGCCTTTTACTGAGCTGATCGAAGTCTTACAAAGGTGTGGTGTGAACCTATTCCAGCTTTTATTTAGAGCGATGTCAGTGGCTATGGGATTGATTGCTCTCTTTCGGGATCAGGGAGCTACTATGACCCCGGAGCACCTTTCACGGATGGGTAAGTTCACCAGCGATACGTCTGGGCGTGTGACTTTTAGATCTAAATGGTTGGATGTGCGTACCCGCGATCCTTCAAAGAACTGGGTCAATGCTTTCTTTTTTGTGTAAAATGACTGGGGCTTGATGGAGAAGTGGGGGAAGATGAGGGATCTGCCATCCCCTCTCCATGTCAGCGAGGAAGACATAATGAGAATCTTGAAGGTTTCCGATCTCGAACATCTTCTATTTGAGGTTCGTTATATGAGCAAATACACTGAAGAAGAGTTCTTATTCAAGGTTGGGATTTCAATTGGGAGGTCTGATACAAGGAAGTTGAAGCCGACATCCAGGATTCCTGAGCACCCAGCCCCTACTTCAAAGGCGGCTCCCAAACGACCGGCAAGAGGCGACGACCCCCAGGCTTCAAAGAAGAAG
>NW_021539125.1:0-269 GCF_001605985.2 Dendrobium catenatum | reverse complement strand
AGATTACGTCTTCAACCTCCGCCTTTACCCGAAGCCATGAACCTTCTCCGGCGTGATCCGAGCAATCGCGCCGGTGAACTTTGATGAAATTTCACAGGGAGGATCAGGGAGGTGGAAACCTTCAATCCAATGGTGGAAATCCGCTGGGGAGAAGGTTTCCTTCACACTTGACCGGACTACCTAACTTGGGAGCTCGGGATGAAGGAATTACCGCAGAGAAAGCCTCAACGAATGAGCTTCTCTATCTGGGAGCTTTAGGGGATGAAGGC
>NW_021539124.1:0-274 GCF_001605985.2 Dendrobium catenatum | reverse complement strand
AAATTATAAATTTTTTTTATTAAAAAATTGTTTTAATAAGCAATAAAAAAACCATTCTAAATAAAATTGGAATATGAATAAGACTCATATAATTTATTGTTGGAAAGGTCCTCCTTTATCCTTATGACCTCTCCGACTAACTGAACATTATTATCAAGATTGTCGTGGTTGGAGCTATTGTTCTCCTTGTTGAGATACTCATCATCACCATTTTTGACAGAAAGATGGAAAGTACAGAGCTTCTCAACAATCAGATCCCTTACGTCGTTAACTT
>NW_021539123.1:0-334 GCF_001605985.2 Dendrobium catenatum | reverse complement strand
GAGTTTCAGTGCTGTACCACACCGAGTTGATAGAAAGATTTTATAAGGGCTTTTCTGCCTAACTATGGGGCTAAAGGAGAGTCACTAAAGAGTTTAGTGTAATACATTGAACATGAGATTCATAGAGTGGACGTAGGTCAGGTTGATCGAACCACTATAAATATGGTGTATTTGTTATTAGTTTTATTTACCACACTTTATTTTCCGCATTTATTTTTATTATAACTACGTGGGTAAAATCTTTGATTTTTTATTATTATGAAATTAGTTTGCTTCCACATCGAGAGATAAAATTATCAGCTTTCACATGTTAAATTTTTTTTTAAGTAACCTA
>NW_021539122.1:0-238 GCF_001605985.2 Dendrobium catenatum | reverse complement strand
TAAGACACAATGGAGAAAAAGGATTCATGTAGCCGAACCCACGTAGTGGGATAAAGGCTTAATGCTGTTGTTGTTGTATTTTTTGCATTTATTATGGATATTATTGCATGGTTGAAAATCTAATATTGATATTATATTGTATTGATTATCTATTTCATATGTTGAAAAAACTTTAAGAAGGGGATTTTTCTATTTAATTAAAGAAGGTTTTTTAAATATCCAATTTAACCCCCCCCCC
>NW_021539121.1:0-1098 GCF_001605985.2 Dendrobium catenatum | reverse complement strand
GTTTGTCTATATTTTAGCTTTTGATTATAAAAGAATAAAATTAAAAAAAAAAAAAAACTGCATAATTAAAATAAAACATGAATCCTAAATCTATCCTTACTCTACTGGATCCTGACCATTTTCTTAAAACATGTAAAATCATAAATTGAGTTAACAACTCAGTTAGTTATTAGAACTTATAACTGAAATCAATTTAAGACAATAGAAATAATATACATGTAATCATTCAATCACTATTAGTATGAATATATATTCTATTGTATCCAGTCCTACAGATAAATCCAACAAAAATCATTCTTAATCATATCAGTCCTATTTACAGGAATCGATCATATCACAAGTTATTTAAGTCAGGTGGCTTTCATATCATAAGTCATTACTTCCTGTTCGTCAGCATGTTATATCATATCAATTTGTCTTGTTATACCTCTATTTTCGTATCATTTAGGATTACACCGCAAATCTTATTTTAAAAGAAAGTATGTTGGCCCAGTCTTTATATAGGGTAATATGTCTCTAGCAAACCTAAATCAGTCAATCCTTTCTTGCATACACACATTTCACATAATATATAATATGATAAACATCTGATATCTTATTCAATGCTCAACTTATTCTATCATTTTGATGCATATAAATCAAGAATAGTAGAATTCATAAGAAAATGCAGTGTGCTTTTTTCACATATATGTACCTACAATAGCTGTATTGCAATAAGTATGCATGTCATACACTGATATCACGATCTTTTGATACTTATTTTTTTAATTTTATATTTATCTAAAAGTTTTAAATTAAGTATTTTCCCCAAAATATAAAAAATACTAGGTAAAAATTCAACATATTCATGCCAATATGTGCAAAATGATTAAAACTATAACATACTAAAAGTTACATGGTGGAAGCTTACTAAAAATTGAGATATCACAACTTTGTGAGTTTGAACCAAATTAAAATTAAGAAAACACAAAATAAGCAAAATTATTGAAATCAGAGGAAGGGTAACAATAGCCTATCTCGAGACGAGCACATTTCCAAATAATTTCAGTAAGACTCCTATTTATGATATTGATAGTGATGATTTGAGTGCGGTAAGCA
>NW_021539120.1:0-281 GCF_001605985.2 Dendrobium catenatum | reverse complement strand
ATATTGGTTTTTCTGGTAATCAATTTATTTGGAATAGAAGTCATTTGTATTAACGTTTGGATCATGTGCTTTTTAATTACTCTTGGCATAGCGCTTTTAATTCTATTAATGTGCATCATCTTAGTATAACTCTATCTGACCATTCTCTTTTGCTTATTAGTCTTAATTTTAGAAATTTTGATTGTTCTTCTCAGTTCACATTTCAAAACATGTGGTTACTTCATGATTCATTCTTTGAGCTTGTGGAGAATAATTGGCATGCCCCTCTTGATAACTCTTGC
>NW_021539119.1:0-230 GCF_001605985.2 Dendrobium catenatum | reverse complement strand
TGTTGGTTTTTCTGACTCTAATTTTGCAGGATGCAAGGTGGATAGAAAAAGCACTTCAGGAACTTATTAATTCATTGGACAGTCTTTGGTCTCTTGGTCTAATAGGAAGCAAAACTCTGTTGCACTTTCCACTGCTGAAGCTGAGTACATTGCTCTTGGAAGTTGTGTGACCCAAAACCTTTGGTTGAAATAGCATGTATTGGATTTAGGATTACCTGTAAGCACCATCT
>NW_021539118.1:0-1344 GCF_001605985.2 Dendrobium catenatum | reverse complement strand
ATCGGATGGAAAAATGGAGCCAGCTCAAGATGGGGTAAATTAGGGTTGAGTCAGTCTGTAAATTTATTTTTTCCTTCTTGAGTCAATTGTAATCTTTGGTGTGACTAGTGCAAAGTAACCATACACTCACACACTTGAGAGACTTATAATTTCTATTTTTACTCAAATCGGTCAGGACGATAATACATCAGCCTGGACGATCGGGCTTAAAATAGAAAATCTAATCAGGGGTTCTTAATTAAGGCAACCATCATTAGCAAATCGGCCTGGACAATAGGCTCAAAACAGAAAGAAATTGTCGCCATAAATAATTAAGGCATTCTATATTTTTGGTAATAGGCCAAGACGATCTTGGACCGGCCTGGACGATATTCACAATTTTGCCTTAATTGATCAGACAATCAAGGTAGTAATTAAGGATGATTGATACGATCACATCATTCTGGACAATGGCAGGATCGGCCAGGACGATCTAGTAAAAAAACCTTAGTTACTCCTGGACGATCTAGATCAGACAGCTTGAATTCAGGGCGATGCTCTGGACGATTTTCCTCTAATTTGAACTGATCGGCCGGGACGATCATGCGATTGTCCTGGACGATCAAGATAATTTTTTCGATCGTCCAGTTTGTATTCAGGGCGATGCTCTGGCCGATCTTCTGAGATTTGTACTGATCGGCCAGGACGATGTCCATATCGTCCTGGACGGTATAGTCTGTAACTTGCAATTAATGAGCTCCTTTGAAGCTCTTCTATTTAAGAGCTCTTGTTCAACAATTTTGAACATCCTTGGCTGCTGTCTAGACCTGAGAAAACCTAAAGGAGAAAGAGAGAGGGAGAGAGAGAGGATCTTGTGAGGGGGAGCTTGTGAGGGGATTCACAAGGGTTTCTCCAAGCATTGTTCCACTTCTTCTTCCCTAGAGTCTCATGTCCTTGGAAGGGTTGGGAGAGGTATGTTCCAGCAAGCGATCGAGGTTCTCTGCCTGCTTCAGTAGGAAGCAAAATGAGGAAGGTTCTATGCCTTACCGGGTGTGGCAAAAGAGTTGTTTGTAAAGGCTTATCCGCTTGCTGTGGGGGCTAAAGGAGAGTATCGATTGTAGTGCAATACTCGGAGGGCGTCTCCGGGGAGTGGATGTAGGTCGAGTTGATCGAACCACTATAAACCCTTGTGTTCTTATTTTTTTACTTCTTTTACATTTATTTTCTTCCGCACTTATTTTTGTGGTGATTTGGTTTGCATTCGTACTTTGCTTAAAGAAATTTTTTAAATACGAATTCACCCCCCCTCTTGGTTAGCCTTGGGCCAGTTCTATAGGGCTTAACATCCCTAACGCACTTTTAAGT
>NW_021539117.1:0-425 GCF_001605985.2 Dendrobium catenatum | reverse complement strand
ATTGATATTCTTGGTAACTTTACTCAAGTTCTACACTATAATATTGAAGTATTAAAATTAAATTGTTGTGCATCTTTTGTCATGCTGCTTCTTCTCGTAGGACAAAAAAAATTCTTTGGGAGAAATTATCAAATTTTCATAGCATTTATCATTTAGCTTTGTTAGTGGTTGGTGATTTTAACACTATTTCTAATCCTTTGGATCATTTTGGTGGGTCCACTCCTATTTATCATGTTATGGATGACTTTAATAATATGATTATGGATTGTAATCTCATTGTTCTTATTTTCTCGGGTAACAATTTTACTTAGAACTAGGGTCATTTAAGGTAATGGCTAGCTCATGTTTTATTTAATGATAACTAGCTTAACTCTTTTAGCTCTATTTATGTTAAGCATCTTAGTCGTACACTATTTAATCATTCT
>NW_021539116.1:0-359 GCF_001605985.2 Dendrobium catenatum | reverse complement strand
GAGATTTTGTCAGTATCAGGGAAGGGAGGCATAAGGGGCTAGAATCCGTTGAGAATCTATCAGGGTCCGGAAATCTGATATATGTTATATGAAATATTATTTTATGATTTGAATTATGTTCTGTATGATTTTGTTTGTTCTATACGATTCTGTTTATTCTGTTTGTTCTGTACGATTCTGTTTATTCTGGATGATTCTATTTGTTTTGTATGATTCCATTTATTCTGTATGATTATCTTTGTTCTATACAATTCCATTTTTTCTGTATGATTCTGTTTGTTCTACGATTTTGTTGGTTCTGCGAAATCTGACTTGAATATTATGCTATTCGAAATAAATTCAGTTCTTCTGTATCAGCT
>NW_021539115.1:0-1053 GCF_001605985.2 Dendrobium catenatum | reverse complement strand
CAAGCAATATAAACTATACTCACTCGCAGTGCCAACTTCTTCAATTTGTTCATTGCGGAGAACTGTTTGAGCCTAGAAAGGACTGCAGGATCCAGAGCCTGGTCCGGAGCAACTCCATTATCGCAAATCCAAGGATGAACTAAAGATAGAAAAAGTAGCAGTTAATCTCATTTACAGCTGTAAATCTTCTCTTTGACTTGAGCTATCATTTGTACTTGCTAAAGGACATCAAATAACTTCCCAACTTAAATAGACAAAAAGGTTAATTTATTGAGAAAAGAATTTTGCAGGAGCCAGACAATTCGGTCTTCAGACAGTTGTGCTGCCATGAGGAAGTATGGATTAACATAAGATTCTTATGCTTAAAGTTTGCCATTCACTCACTTGCGAGCAAGCACCTTTCATCATCATGCACATAGTCACAAATACAGTCCAGTTTTAATAAGCGCTGACATTTCATGTGTTATGAATAAATAAATAAAAGTTTAATTTTTTTAATAAAGTGATCTGCTGGTAAGATGACTAAAGAGCGCGGAAATGTCAGGCATGTTCCCTTGTTTTTAGAAATTATATATATCTTCCTAGTTTCATGGTTGAACTAGCAATTCATTAATATTTTTTTATTCCTATGG
The DNA here is from genome assembly GCF_001605985.2 of Dendrobium catenatum. Classification (NCBI taxonomy): domain Eukaryota; kingdom Viridiplantae; phylum Streptophyta; class Magnoliopsida; order Asparagales; family Orchidaceae; genus Dendrobium; species Dendrobium catenatum. The sequence continues at coordinate 421 of NW_021539115.1, read as the reverse complement.
CCATTTCAGGGTTTTCACAAGGAATCAGGCTTCTTAAATATTATCAAATGAAAAAAAGGAGGTGAAATAGAATCCTTCTTTAACATTCTTAGAATATCACCAACAGACGGTCAAAAGAGTCAAAAAACTACTAGAATTCACCTACCCTATTGATTTCTGGGAGAAAGAAAACACTAACATCCACATCAGTGTATTTAAATGTATTATTGATCGATTTAAATTACCACTTTGAGAATTTTTGTCACTAGGAGATCAAAAGGAGAAATCATGGATATCTGTTTGCCAGCATATACATTTCAATCATGAACTCACATAGTACTTCATGTGCTGTCAAGCGATCTTGAGGACGAGGGCAGAGCATTTTTCTGATTAGGTCCTTAGCACTATCAGATATTGAGGGCCATGGTTCCGCGTCAAAATC
>NW_021539114.1:0-289 GCF_001605985.2 Dendrobium catenatum | reverse complement strand
GATTAATTCTCTTATAATAATAATAATAATAATAAAATTATCAATAAATTCATTTTGAAAATTTTGCCATAAAAAAAGCACCAAATAGTTCCAATGTTTTTCAACCCCATTGTCACTCATCTCCTCTCCTTATTTCATTACCAGTACCACCTTTGCAAAACCAATCGATTTCCCCAAACCGTGTATTCTCTCTCAGTCCGTCACTCTTCTACGCTGATTAGCAAATTGAATTCGTCTTTTACTGTCACTTTTTGGCATTATTTGATGCGATCTTGCTTCTGTGCACGCA
>NW_021539113.1:0-1313 GCF_001605985.2 Dendrobium catenatum | reverse complement strand
GACTCTAGGAAAGAATCTTAAAGTCTAGAGTGGATCCTAGGATCTGGATTGATCTGGAGTTTGGAAGGGCCTTAGTGACCTCATACAAAAATGTGGTCAACACATCCCTAACGAACTTTCAGACTTGAGTTTAAACAACAGCCTTGTAACACTTAGTAACATCACCCACAAGGAAATGAACAAGCACCATCCAACTACCGGATAATCAACCTTGAAATGCAATAACAACCCATCATGAAGCAGAGCATTGGTCATGATTCATAAAGAAATCGAAACATGGAACCAAATAAGTCGGGATACATAACCAGTCCACATCCAAGTGAAGGTAGGTAGCAAATCCAATAAAAAGAAGCAAAACATAACACTACATTGCTTCATGAATTACCAGAGCCATAAAAACCAACCAATAAAGGAAAACTTAGTCCACAACCAAGCAGTATTACAATAAAATTGGTCGTTCATGTAAAGAAACTAGAACCATAATTGATAACAAAAGCATAACACAAGTGCCACTCTAGTCTAAACAAATACCCAATGAAGCACAAAGAAACCTTGCCCGGAGACATGAATCAGACTAGAAAAGCCAATCAGAGAAGAATGAGACCAGCCAAATCCCACAAAAGATGGAGAGCATAGATATAGAAACCAATCACACTAAAACCAGAAAAGCCACAACAGAGGTGAACATAGGGAAATCCACCAGCAAATCCAGAAAAATACTAAGAGACATGATACATGAAACAAGCTCAAAATAAAACCCACACGAAGAACTAGCCCGAGGCCAAACAAACTGGGAATAGATGAGAAGCATAAGGGAAAAAAGAGAAATGAAACTTAAACAAGCAAGGCATGGGAACAGGCTAAATGGGGATAACCTCCAGCCCGCCAAGCATAAGGCAACACCAACACCTGAAAGTTCGTTAGGGATGTTAAGCCCTATAGAACTGGCCCAAGCTAACCAATAGGGGGGGTGAATTGGTATTTTAAAAATTTCTTTTCACAAAGAACAAAATATCACATAAACCAAAATCACACTACGAGAAAAATAAATGCGAAAATTAAAGTGCGGAAGCAAGAAACAAGAACACAGAGATTTGTAGTGGTTCGGTCATCTCGACCTACGTCCACTCCCCAGAGGCTCCCTCCGAGTATTGTACTACAACCGTGACTCTCCTTTAGCCCCCACAACTAGGAAGAGAAGCCTTTACAACGAACTTCTTTTTGCCACACCGACAAGACAGAGAACCTATCTCCTTTTGCTTCCTTCTGAAGCTGACAGAGAACCACAATCAGATGCTGACTCCTTACCTCTA
>NW_021539112.1:0-300 GCF_001605985.2 Dendrobium catenatum | reverse complement strand
GTAAACTGCTGTAGAATTTGAACCCGCCATATAGGATAGTTCTCCGGCGTGAGTTGATGAGAAGCAAGATTCTTGATATTTGACATAAGGAACTTAAGATTAGGTGGAATGTTTGGGGAAGAACTGATGAGGCCAGTTTGAGTGGAGGAGGAGGAGGAGGAGGACGGTAAATTGTCCATGGGTTCTTAGACTTCCTTCTTGGCTCTTGATACCATGAGAAGAAACAAGAAGACGATGAAGAAGAAGAAGCAGGAAATGAACATAGGAAGTAAAGAACCAGAGAAAAGATATATATTATTA
>NW_021539111.1:0-202 GCF_001605985.2 Dendrobium catenatum | reverse complement strand
GAATGCTGTGTTTGAAGGAAGCTCATCTTCATCTGTTGTTGGTAGGAAGTTTTTGCTATCAACCACAATTTTGATCATTAAATATATGTCAATAACAGCAACACTACCGTGGGTACATGAATCTTTTTTTTTTTTTCATTCTCTTGTTAAAAATCAAATTATCATTTAAATCTAATAAAGAATTATCATTTCTAATCTTTTC
>NW_021539110.1:0-1127 GCF_001605985.2 Dendrobium catenatum | reverse complement strand
TATTACTTGAAAATCATATTTGATAAATAATTTAATTAAAAATGATTAAAATATCTTTTGATTTAATACCATTAACTCCAAATTTAATGTTAGGACCAAAAATGCCAATTTTTAAGGAGTTGGGGGACCAAATTGGTCTTTCAAAAGAGTTGGGGACTATTTTGGTCCCTCACAGAGAGTTGAAGGACTATTTTTTTTTCTCTATTTTAAATTTAAATGAATACACAAATCAATAAATCTTGAATTTATTACTAACTACTTGATACCAATTCAAAAAAGATATTAAATCTATCACATGTAAGCTTTCTTGCAATTATATAATATAAAGAAGTTGCACTCATGTTTTTAATTTCTTACATGTGAAAATGATATTTGGTTGATATTTTGGTTAAATTATGCTAAATAGTTTTTTGGGGCAATTAAATCTTACACTAGTAACGTGAAATCCTAACAATATTTGGTTTTATGGGATTTAAGGGCTTTGACTTGTTCTGCCTCTCCACTTCTTGTATAAACTCTACCTCTTTCTAGGGGTGTCAAAATAGGTTAAAAGGTTGGGTTTTGTTCCAACTTGAAATTAACTCGACCTGAATTTGGTTAACCTAAATCTGACATATTTAATAAATAGGTCAAAAAATGGATATGAACCCGACTTGTTAGCAAGCTGAATGACCTTCTCTTGATTGATAACCCATTTTGATTTTAAGTTAATTAATAAAAAATGAAGAGGTCATACCAACAAAGAAAAGAATTTAAGGTAAAAAAAAATAAACGGGTCAAATTTTGGGTTGGCAGGTCAACCCAATTCTGACCTGTTTAAAACGGTTCGGACTTCCGAATCTGAATCCGAACCATTTATTAAACGGGTCAACCTAACTGGATTTTTTGGGTTGGCTCCGAGTAGGATTGGCTGGTTGGGTCATTTATCGACATCCCTACCTATTTCATATGCATTGGTATTGCTAGTTTTTTTTACCATTGACGTTCTTGCGGTGATTTCCTCACATCTATGCTGTCGAGGCCTTTGAGAGTTGAGGATTTCTAGATTTTGGTTAGGGTGGAATGGGAGAAGAAGATGCGGGGTTATAGCTAGGGGTGTAAACGAGTCGAGTCGAGTATTTGCCTTA
>NW_021539109.1:0-206 GCF_001605985.2 Dendrobium catenatum | reverse complement strand
GGACCACATAGAAGGAGCAAAACCTCTTTTAATCAAACTTTTTACACCAGCGGGATACCAATCAAAAGGTAGTTCTACCATTTCATTCAAAGAAAGATCCTCAAGTTCTACACCCACTTCTGAACTTGAGGGTTGTTGTGCTTTATAAAAGACACGCTTCTTCCCCACCTCTTCTTCTAGATTAGGTGCAACACATACATTTAAAT
>NW_021539108.1:0-267 GCF_001605985.2 Dendrobium catenatum | reverse complement strand
TAATTACTATTATAATTATTAATTAAATACTAATTAAAAAACAACTAAATAAGTAATCCAATAATTAATAGTGTAATCAACAATTGAATCATTAGACAAATTATTTGATAACTAAGCTAGTTTCTAATTATTTTATTTATAGTTGTAACTTTTTGATAATTATTAAAATTGAAATTAATCAATAGCTCATATTTAAAATATAAATTAAATCTAAAAATACAAATTAAACTAAAAAATACTAATTAACTTTGAATTTTCAATAAATTA
>NW_021539107.1:0-289 GCF_001605985.2 Dendrobium catenatum | reverse complement strand
ACCTCTTCCAACGATGGGCCAGAGCAGATGGCGGAGGTGGCGGTGGGCTGGAGCGGATGGTGACGGCAGTGCTGGCAGAGGCTATATATAAATGGCGGCGATGGCGGAGGCGGTGGCAGAGACGGTGGATGGTGAACAGCTCGGCTGTGGAAACCTCTGTATACCGAATGTCGGTTCGGCTAACGGCTAGGCAGAGATGGCGGCGGATGGCAGGTCAACCTCTGGCTATCTGCAAGTTGCGGCAACCTACGACTCATTTCGCGGACAGCGGACGGCTCACTGATGGTGG
>NW_021539106.1:0-610 GCF_001605985.2 Dendrobium catenatum | reverse complement strand
ACTAAAACGAATCTGTCTGTAACCAACTGTGAGCCAAAGAAGAAAAGACGGATCCACTATGACTCAAAGGTAGAGGACGCCTGAGACAATTGAAGAACTGTAGGGTATCCCCTCTAAAGAAAGTAGTCAGGAGTCTCTAAACAAGAAAAAACACCCCGAACGTGCAAGTGGACCACACGTACAAGTACTGCAACGGCAAAACTGGGTCACGTGCCTCAAGGGAACTCGCCTTAAAAAGGGTGCATAGAACTTTATAAACTCTGCCTGTATAACTGGAGCAAACAAAAGCCTCTGCCCCTGTCCTAACTGGTTGGCTGCTAAGAGAACATTGCACCTTAAGGAGCCTGTCCTGACTAGGAGTACAAAGGTGCAAAGCCAAGTGGCCAAAAACCCAACCAAAAGCAAGTCCTCTCTGATACCTGATAACCTTGGGAAAGCACGATCAGAAGTAGAGATGGGCTCAGTTGTCTCCTCTGACAAGGGTGTACCAAACTGCAAACCAAGTCCAAAAGGGTCGTGCAATGAAACCCCAACAGTAGACAGGCATGGAAGCTCTGGCACGCTGTGACAAACCTGATGCCCTGTACGTCTGCCTGTAGTGCTGTAAAGC
>NW_021539105.1:0-302 GCF_001605985.2 Dendrobium catenatum | reverse complement strand
TCTTCCCAATGTCACATTGAGCTCGTGTACTTTGCTTCTAAGCAAATTCAATTTCTCCTGTGAAAGACCCGAGCTATCTCCTTCCTCCATTTGAAGTTCCAGAACCTCTTTCTTCAATTGTTCCTTTAGCACATTTAACTCCTTACATTTGTTTTTGTTCCAAAAGTATAAGGATTTAAGGGTTCTTCTTAATTTTCTTTGGAGAATTTCAGCATTATTCCCATAATCATGTTTCTTCCAGATAATTTGGACAATCTTCCAAGCAACAGTGGTCAGAAGCAACCCGTGGAAGATGTCGAACC
>NW_021539104.1:0-593 GCF_001605985.2 Dendrobium catenatum | reverse complement strand
TTCGTGCAAGTCTAAACCTATCCGACTTTGCCTCTTCGTCTTCGTGCTGTCGTCCATAAATATCACCTTCACCTTTTTGTCTTTGCGTCGTCGTCCATAATCTTCGGATTGCCCTAGCTGATTCCACTCGCCGTCAGGTAGGTTTCTCTCCAAAATGGATGTTTCGATCTCTTAAACTTCTTTAACGTTTGTTCTTCACGACAATCAATCACCCACATTTTTATTTCGGTGTTTCGACTTCTTAAATGTTTTAAGATACTTTCTTCAATTAATTCGGTCTTCTGAAATTCTTCAACATCTAGCTGCCTCCGCTTGCCGTCATCTCCTCCGGTAGGTTTATTGGCCAAAATTTCTTTAATGTTAGTTTTTCCCGGCACTTACTCACCCGCATTTTTATTTCGATGTTTTCAACTTCTTAAACGTTTGAAGATCTTTTCTCCAATTGATTCAGTCTCCTGGAATTCTTCAACCTTTTTTCACTATTTGGATGCATGAAGATGAATTCAACCGTCGAAACATTTCAACCTCCGACCTTTCGGTTCCTATAAGATGACTATCGCATGTTGTCTTTCTTCCTTATATATATAATTGGT
>NW_021539103.1:0-432 GCF_001605985.2 Dendrobium catenatum | reverse complement strand
TGATTGCACTGGGGCATTCCTCGTTGATGAAGTTGATTGCCTTATAGTATCAAGTACTTGGTCAAGAGAATGGTGTCGATGTGAGTTACTATAGGATTGCCGAGCAAACTATATTTCAGCCTTGAGAGCGAAGTTTACAACATGTGATAGGTTTCATACCAAATTTAACTCTAGCTTGTCCTGGATGGTATCCTTCAAACCGCTGTTATAATTTATGTGAAGTCCATTTTGCGAATGGACAAGATTTGGGCAACGTCATATAATTTATTTAGTGATTAGACATTATTTGGGTAATTTTTGCTAACGTCATGCTCACTAACAAAGTGTTGCTCGATTGAGTCGCATACGAACAACTTCTATTTGATATATTTGATGTCCTGAATGCATCGATGTGATCCATTTTGTAATCGAACAAAACTTTAATCATTTCAT
>NW_021539102.1:0-365 GCF_001605985.2 Dendrobium catenatum | reverse complement strand
CGGCGACTTCCCATTCGACGGGACAAAACGCGTGGCGACGCAATCATTAGAGGCGGCGGTCAAGTGGGCCCCACTCACTTATCCAACGCGGCACTCTGTCGCAGCCGTCCGATCTTCGGGAGCTTGATCCGACGGCGGGGACGGGATTCCGTCATTTGATCTCAGCTGAAAGTGATCGGACGGCGGAAACTTAAACCCGCAAAGATAAGCGGACATCCCAGATCTCGTCGGACGGGAAGATCGCGTAACAGGTTAGCATGCGGTCGGATCAAGCAGCGGGATGGCGAGATCGGAGCCGTTGATCACCGAATCAACGGCTCAAAAAAAATGCACCTGCAGCGGTCTACCGAAACGCCCTAAAATCC
>NW_021539101.1:0-455 GCF_001605985.2 Dendrobium catenatum | reverse complement strand
AGCATAATAAAGCACATCCTCCTCTAAAATGGTGCAGTTAATGCATAAAAGATGATTATTAATGTGATTTGATTGTAAGATAACTTTTTCTATTTTATAATAGTTTAGATAAATATTTTATCATGTAAGGAAATAAGATGAATTATGGTAATTATCAAAATAATTTATAATATTAAAATATTCCCTTAATTCAAATTACTTGAATAATTTTATTATCTAAATTTTCATTACTTCATCCATTATTTTTGAATATTTTAATTATCTTATAACTTTATCAACATGAAGAATAGGCTTTCCCAAGAAATACAAGCAATTATGGACAGATTGGGGTATTCATATCCTGATTTTACTTAGTCTCTCCATCCAAATAATTCTCATCTTCCTCAGTTGTTTGAGAACAACTTCAACTTTGATATGAATAAGAATGTTAGTCATTAGTAGCTACTTACTCGTTG
>NW_021539100.1:0-478 GCF_001605985.2 Dendrobium catenatum | reverse complement strand
CTGACCTAAAAAATTAAGATCCAACAGATCAAGGAAGTTGATGAGTTGAGGGGGTGCCAACCAGAGCCCTGCATTGGGTACCCATACCCACACCCACCCAAGTACCCATCCATGTACCCATCCATACCCACACCCACCCATGTACCCACCGGGTATGGGTACGCCCATAACCTTGTGGATGGATATAGGTGGGTACTCAACATCGGGGGATAAATCCATTTACATTGCTAATCACCGTATATCTTATATTACTGCAATCCTCACTACATAGTGTGCAACACTTAACCACGCTACGACTACGGTAATTTCTGAAATGCAACTTGAAAGTTTGCAATCAGAGCAAAGGGCAAAAAGTTTTAAGGCCATCAGTCCGAGGCAGACTACGTTCAAAAAGCATGGAAAATGAGTGGGTATAGGTGGGTACGGCATCCCAAAAGTCACCATGAGTGGGTGTGGGTGGGCGAAGCCCATCCGAGTA
>NW_021539099.1:0-260 GCF_001605985.2 Dendrobium catenatum | reverse complement strand
TGTTGGCTCAGTTGCAGACTTTCTAACAGCAGTAGGGTCTGATCGAGCAATCAACCTCGCATCTTCCTCTCCATCAGCAGCGGAGAGGAGATGGAACCTGCTACCACTAAAATGTGGAGAGGTTGCGGGGATAAGCTCATTTTTCTTTGATTTTTCTAGTTTTTCCATTCTCCTTTTTAAACGATAATTTTTATTCCTTCTTTGAGTCTTAGTCATAATCGTAGATAAATTAGAAGAAGATCCAATCTCAAACTGACTGG
>NW_021539098.1:0-269 GCF_001605985.2 Dendrobium catenatum | reverse complement strand
AATCCGATGGATCGGTTTTTCGGACCCGAATCGACCCACTTCGGATTCGGGTCAACCCGATATGACCTGAAAGTGGGTGCAAACATGTGTGGCGGGACGCCTGTGGCCAAACAGCTAGGCCTAGAGGTTTTGGACACGGGCACAAGCCTGAACGCGGCAGCCGGCAAGCTTGGCTAGCCCTCACGCGGGCCTGGACAAGATCACGCGGACCTCGGGCTTGGGTCCTCGCCTCCTCGGGACATGCAGGCATGCGGGCGAGTGGGACAGTC
>NW_021539097.1:0-511 GCF_001605985.2 Dendrobium catenatum | reverse complement strand
GACTAATCAGTTTCTTGTAATTTACAAAAACGCTAGTGGAATTTTACAACTGGGCGAGGCCCCGTGGTTTTTTCCCTTTTTTGGGTTTTCCACGTATAAATCCCGGTGTTCTTTCATTTTTTTGTTTATGTGTTAAATATACGTGCAACGCTCGGACGTGAATTTACAAACTCTACCACCACGTATTTTCTAGCATGCAACAATGATCAACTACTATTCATCAATTATTTATGATTTTTGTGTTAGTAACTAGATTCATATTACATACTTTCTATAGATTAATGGATTGAACTAAATTGGTGATTGATAAAACACATTCAATTAAGCTCGACCAATCACAAATTTGTAATTCTCAAAGGGCCCAAGTATTCAAATAAAAACTTATTAAATTGGTTATAAGATCATATGAACTCTATTTTTAGCATATTTATAGTCTAAATGAGCATCTTGATGAAACAACCCACCAATTATAAAATACATCATAATATAACTTCAATTGGACCATAATTAA
>NW_021539096.1:0-206 GCF_001605985.2 Dendrobium catenatum | reverse complement strand
AAGTTAGTTATCATTTGTGTAGCTCACTTGCATGCATGCCATTGCTTATTTCATAAGAATTTCCTGTTTCATTTTGCTGTTCGGAATTTTCTGCATGTTGTTGTCATCATAATCAAATTGGTTAGCCACCTAAGTGTTTAGGTCACTTGCTACACTTGATATACTTGCGGTCCAGATCAATTCCTGCACTTTTAGAGACATCTAAG
>NW_021539095.1:0-309 GCF_001605985.2 Dendrobium catenatum | reverse complement strand
CCACTCAGGTTCCTCCATGCATTCTTGAAAGTGAGAATGGGTGGTCGCCGCAAGAAGTTCTCCAATGAGAGGGAGAGGTGGACGGCGGGTTGTAGAGGGGATGGGGAGGCCGGCGGTAGAGAGAGGGAGGGGAGTTGATTTGCTAAAAAAAACTGAAGTTTAATTTCAGTTTAAGGAAATTGGGAGGGAAAAATATTAGGGATTTAAATTTGAAATCCGCAAATTAATGGAGAATTAATGCCCACTTAATGGGGGAACCAATAGGAGGCCGACGGTGGAGAGAGGGAAGGGAGAGGGGAATAAAACTGA
>NW_021539094.1:0-204 GCF_001605985.2 Dendrobium catenatum | reverse complement strand
TTATCTAAATTAATTTATTATATTATTTAAACTCTAAATAAATTAATTTGTCTATAATTACCTGAATAATCTGGTTCTTACATATATTGCCTATTTGAATACTCGCTTTATGTCAATAGCTATGATCCTTGTACGCCTACAATTTGCAAAATCATAAATGTGTCCATCAAGCTCACGGATGCTTGCAAAGAAAAAATGAAGTTT
>NW_021539093.1:0-404 GCF_001605985.2 Dendrobium catenatum | reverse complement strand
ATATTTATATATGTTGGGGATGAAAGCAAAACACCTCAATGAAAGAAAAAATAAATTAAAAGCAATAGAAAGTAAACGACACCAGTATTTAATGTGAAAAAATTCAAACAAGGAAAAAACAACAGGGTCACACCACACGAAGAAATTTACAATAAAAGTTTAAAGAAATAAGTACATATCTCTCTTCTCTCTCTTTCTTTCCTTGTTTCTCTTCTTACATGCACCGTTATCACTCTCTACTATTCTAACCACTCACAATACACAAGAACGTCAAGTTAATAACTCCAAGGGATGCAATCCTTGAGAAAAATGAGAAAAAAAATTGTCTGGTACAGATCAAAGCATTATGAAGCTAGTTTTAAGTAATGCGGAGCCCAAGCCTCAGTCTAAAGATGTCGTGGTGC
>NW_021539092.1:0-227 GCF_001605985.2 Dendrobium catenatum | reverse complement strand
ACCGTGATACCGTCGAAGAATATTTGGACCGCATCTTGCCGACGCTTGTAGACTCCATTGACGAGCACTTCTCCGTCTACACCTGGATTATCAAAGGCCGAGCTACCGCGCCTCCTCCGCCTCCGAGATCCTCTTCAATGGCAACGCTCCTCGGCACCTCCGTCTTAGTAGCAACTTCCATGCTAGTTTTGACAATCTTCCGTCGCTCAGCTTAGTCTCCGTAGGAA
>NW_021539091.1:0-554 GCF_001605985.2 Dendrobium catenatum | reverse complement strand
AAATTTTAAAATTTTATATTAATTCTTATTTAATTTTTAAATAATTATATTTGATATATCATCAAATAATTTTTATGATCGAGCACAAATCTCGAGGCAATTTTGGATTGGAAACTTTCAAAATTAAATTTGAGACCATATGAACTCTGATTTTAGCAAACTTAAAGTCAATATGAATGCCTCGAAAAGACAAATCCAATGACACTAAATTTGACACATTCCAAGCCTAAATAGGTTCAAATCAAGGTCCCGAAGCACATTTAAAAGGTTCAAAGCACAAATTGGATAACTAAGTGACATCCAAATGTGACATGCTTATAGTCGAATCGAGTGGCTCGACGAGACAAATCCAACGAGCTCAAGATCAATGAATTTTTACATCATTAAGATATTTAAATACTTAATAAATGGTATATGATCACGGGAGTCAATATATGCCATCCATTAAAAACACTCACAACGTGCCCTTGATGTTCTTCCTATTTACTGGCCATGCCTCTCAGAAAACTAGACCCCTCATTATTCACAATAGACGAGGAAGGAAGAGAAGGAAT
>NW_021539090.1:0-347 GCF_001605985.2 Dendrobium catenatum | reverse complement strand
AACCCGACCCATTTGCTAATCGGGTCAACCTGAACCTAGATTTTTATGAGTTAGGTCCTGGTAGGGTTTTGATTCTTGTCAAAAATTGACACCCCTAGAAATAACTGCATAGAGTATGATATAAAAAGCTTAGTATGTTTCACCTAGAAAAGTCATTCAATAACAGTAGTGTAGATAATACTCTATTCATTGAGAAATTAGGAGTTGACAATAACCTTGTTTAAATCTATGTAGATAATAAACTATTTGGATCCACATTTGAGATTCTTTGTTATAAATTTTCAAAATCTATAATATGAAAATTCAAAATGAGCATGATGGAAAAGATAACATATTTCCTTGGATTA
>NW_021539089.1:0-200 GCF_001605985.2 Dendrobium catenatum | reverse complement strand
GTTCTATTGGCCCACGATAAAACAAGATGCATTGGAGTTCGTCAAAAAATGTAATAATTGCCAGCTACACGCCAACCTCATCCATTCACCTGCTATGGAGATCTCATCACTTCAAAGCCCATGGCCTTTCGCCCAATGGGGAATAGATATAATGGGACCCTTTCCTATAGCTTCTGGACAACAAAAGTTTATCATCTTGA
>NW_021539088.1:0-269 GCF_001605985.2 Dendrobium catenatum | reverse complement strand
GGAGCCTGAGAAAACTCTCGATTAAGGATCGTATATTACCTTTCCCAAAAGTGGGATCGGCACGAGGGTATAGATTAGGAAATCCTACTCAAAGGGAAGAAAGGTCTCAAAGAGGCTCAACCAACATACGTGGCTCATACCAGCATTCGGAGGCTCTAGGGTACTAAATGGAAACTGGAGAAAGAAAAATCAGGCAATCAATCACATGCGTGAGAGAAAGATGGAGGTGGCATCATCCTGTGACGCAGATAAGTAGGATTTAGGATCCC
>NW_021539087.1:0-291 GCF_001605985.2 Dendrobium catenatum | reverse complement strand
ACTGGACCAAGAAACTAATGAATTTCTAATGAATTGAAATGTTCCAGAAGTGCTTTTCCTATCCACTCTACAGCATGCAAAGTCTGAATCTGAATAACCAAAAATTTCAAATGAAGAGCTAAACTTAGGATATTAAATTTCTAAGTTTTGAGTTCATAGCAAGTATCTTAAAATCCTTTTCACTGCTGTCAAATGTGATTCTTTTGTATATGATTGAAATCTAGCACATAAGCATACACTGAACATTATATCTGATCGGCTAGCAGTCAAGTAAAGCAAAGATCCAATTAT
>NW_021539086.1:0-200 GCF_001605985.2 Dendrobium catenatum | reverse complement strand
TTACTGTGCCGATGGAAAAAGAGTGACGACTCTATTTACTAAGCAAACGATTTACTAATACTAATACTAAAAATTGCCGTGATAGCCAAGATTTCTTACTTGTTTAATTTGACACTTAAATACATGTGCTTGAGGTATTTTTCTTATTATTGTATGAATTTATTATTACTGCATTGATTTACTGGTATTATATTATTCTA
>NW_021539085.1:0-241 GCF_001605985.2 Dendrobium catenatum | reverse complement strand
ACTCTACCGCCGCGTATATTCTCGCACGCAACAGTTACAATTATTGTGTTGTAATTTAATGTATCAAAGATATAGTTGTTATTGTAATTGCAAACTAATAATATATCAAAGTTATAGTTTGTTGTGATATCACAAATATGTTATGTTGTGTTATAGTTGAATATGGTTTGAATCTTATTAATTTGAACCATTTTGAATATTGTTCTTGATACGGCATCGCAAAATCATCTTGATCGGGCAC
>NW_021539084.1:0-217 GCF_001605985.2 Dendrobium catenatum | reverse complement strand
CTTCAGAGTCAGCTATCGTTGCGTCTAGGGACTCATCTGTTGATTCAGAATCACCACCTATGTTTACATGTCCCATCCGAGACGCTATGCTAGGGTATGGTTCGTCTCCCTCTGAAAAACATAAATCCTCCTCCGAACTGTAATCCATTGGCAACACCATCATACAGGATTCATAGGGTGCTTCTTCAGTGTATTCTTCTTTTACTGAGGTACTCGG
>NW_021539083.1:0-286 GCF_001605985.2 Dendrobium catenatum | reverse complement strand
TTGTTAATATATTTCATTGTGTATTGGGTGACATGACACATCCTGATTAGCCTCTGAACGGTCCGGTGACCGTGCATAATAATCTCTCCAAGAATTTTACATAATTCAATTTTTCTGTCAGTGTTTTAGACTAGGAAGTGTCTACTACTTGTTCTATGCATCATGATTCCTTATATTCAACAAAATCTAATATGAAAACCCCAATACAAAATCAAATAATGAAATTATTCATCTTAAAATCCAATACATACATACATACATATATATATATGTATGTATGTATATA
>NW_021539082.1:0-313 GCF_001605985.2 Dendrobium catenatum | reverse complement strand
TATCCCTAGCCCGAAAAACACCAGAAGCAAGCAAGCCAAGAAGGCGGGTAACTCCAAAAATAAACATAAATGACCCTACCTCGTATGGCGTCTTGGAATATTAGGGGGTTCAACAATGCCTCCAAAGTTATGTCCTGCAAGTCTTTGGTTACTAAATTTAATTTAGATATGTTGTTTATTCTGGAAGCCAAGGTTTTAGCCGCTTCTGTCACTGATGACTGGTTTAAGTTTGCTCATTCAATCTTTCCGGTTGAAGGTTCTTATGACAATTTTTCTTTCTCTTCTCCTGGTCGTATTTGGATTAAGTGGAATG
>NW_021539081.1:0-264 GCF_001605985.2 Dendrobium catenatum | reverse complement strand
GGAGAAAGGCGCCTTCACAGCAAGCGAGCTCGCGTTTTGGCTTCCGATCCGACCAGACCGAGAAGGGAAAGTCGTCAAATGAGGGAAGTCGGTCAGAGGAGCGTGGTCGAACGGCGTCGGAGGGAGTTCGGCCGGCTCTGGTCGTGGAAACAGAGGGAGGATCGGAGAGAGAGCTTGTGGGAATCGGTCGAACGAAGCCTCCCTTCGACTATTTAACGACGCATTAGCGTCGTATAGACGACGTGGGAGATGCGGCTTCGGCGT
>NW_021539080.1:0-264 GCF_001605985.2 Dendrobium catenatum | reverse complement strand
GGACAAAAATTAAGGACTCGTCTAGCGAACTTAGAATTCTTCTAGGAGCTAGGATAGATCCCAGAACGACATGAAAACTACAACACTTAAATTTAGTGACATCTGAAACCTCTCAGAATTTTGTAGGAATTTTTAGGGCTAGTTAGACCCCTTAATTAACCAACCCTAATTAACCCGTTAAATAGGGCCCCGAGACCTTCTGAAAATTACAATAAATACACCTTAGGTCAGAAAATTACCTACAATACCTTGAACTGACCAGAA